>NC_134691.1:20435995-20593495 GCF_050947455.1 Rhinoderma darwinii
CCCTCTAAACATCAAATGCATTTGAGACATTGACAACATCCCCACCACACATCCCCGGCACCACATCCATGGTAGACTCACCCGGCCGTCCCTGAGGTGACCTCCCAGCGGACGCGTCCACCACTCCGGATGAGCCCGGCGTCGGTCGTGACGATCCTGGGGAGTGGTGCTCCTGCACCCCACGCTCCCCGTAGCTCCGCGCACTTCTGGTCGGTGAAGCTCTAGGCCCAGCAGAACGCGGCCCGTCCACGTTCCTGCCACCCGCTGGTGGCGCGACATATTCGTCCACGATCCTGCCACCCGCTGGTGGCGCGACATATTCAGACTGACAGCCCTGCCGATCCAGTCCTTCTGCAGGGCTGTCAAAAATAAATCTTCTGCTCGTCGCTTGTCTCGCAGACCGCTGCCCCCCCTCGTCCGGATGGGGCCCGGCGTCACTCACCGAAGCTGCCCGGGTCCTTCCGGTCGCTGCCGCCGCCACACGCCTCCCTGCTCCAGCAGGAGGCGATCTCGCTCCCCATCTGGAGGCCGCCAGCCTCTTCCTCCGGATCGGGTCTGATGTCCGGACGTCCTTCTAAAGAGCTCCTCCGGCACCAGGAACATCGGCGCCGGAGAAAGCCGTCACATCCGGTCCTGCGCGCGCATCCGGTCCAGCGCGCACATCCGGTCTTGCGCGCGCATCCGGTCTTGCGCCCGCCTCCACTTCCGGCGTCGTTGTTGAAGACAGGAGGGAGGAAGATGGACGCCGCTGCCCCCCCCTCCTGTCACATCCGGTCTTGCCCGCCTGATGGGATTCCTCCCAGACCTCCGCGGCCCGTCGCCAGGGTGCAGCTCCGGACGAGCAGGAGGAGGAGGGTCCCTGGAGGGGCTCCCTCGGCGCCGACCAGACCGAGGTGTTTCTGCTGATGAAGGCCTCTCCTGAGGCCTGGAACGCCCGCTGCTGCGTCCCTCACTCTCCTCTCCAGCCGCTGGAACCGGAGGAAGAGCCCAGGCAAACAGCGCATCCAGCCATCCCACGCCGTGCTGCATCGCTGCATCCCGGATCCTGGCCATCGTCGTCTCCATCGCCGCGTCCATCAGGTAAGTGTAAAAATATTAATATATATATATATTTTTTTTTAATGTAATAACAGGACAAATATGTCTCCTGTTGTCCAGCGGGAAAGAGGGCTGCCTCTTCCCCGCATGGACTTATATACTTTACTCTCCACCCACCACATATAGATACATTTGCCCCATGCCCCTTTCCCTTATCCCTCCAATCCCTATAACATAGCCTAAAACATAGTAGCCTAAAACATAGTAGCCTAAAACATAGTAGCCTAAAACATAGTAGCCCAAAACATAGTAGCCTAAAACTCCCAAACACCTAGTCATGCGCTTCCTTCATTACGGCTGCGCCTACATTACGCTGGGCTTACTGATTCTTTGTGATCTGGAATTTTGAAGCAGATTTTGACATTCCTGCATGCCGTTTGCCGCATTTTGCACAATGTTTTTTGCCCGCGGCTATTGAGCGCTGCAGGCAAAAAACTCCACAAAAAAAACGCTTTCTCTGCCTCCCACTGATGTCAATGGGAGGACAGAGACAGCAACGCCCGAAGAAACAGCATGCTGCTTCTTTTACCCGCAAGCGTTTTTTTTATGCTCATGGGAAAAAACACCTCCGTCTCCCATTGAAATCTTGTAATTGTACTTTGTAGGAGCACCTCCTTTTTTTTCAAATTGGGGATCAGTTTTAAGTTTTAATGCTCGCTCTCTAAGTTCAGGCAATTTTCGTGATTTCTGTTCAAGATTTGATTTTTCCTCTTCTAATAGAAGGGACATAAACCTGAGGGGGCTTCCTGTCGCTTCCTTCTCTAATTTGCTCATTAGGTTATTCGATCTTAGGGTATGTTCACACTGCATATTTACAGACGTTATTCGGGCGTTTTACGCATTGAATTACGCCTGAAAAGACGGCTCCATTACGCCTGCAAATATCTGCCCATTGCTTGCAATGGGTTTTACGATGTTCTGATCAGACGAGGTGTAATTTTATGCGTCGCTGTCAAAAGACAGCACGTAAAAAGACGCCCGCGTCAAAGAAGTGCATGTCACTTCTTGGGACGTTTTTGGAGCCGTTTTTTATTGACTCCATTGAAAAACAGCTCCAATTACGTTCGTAATTGACGCCGCGAAAAACACGAATACTTGCAAAAACGTCTGAAATTCAGGAGCTGTTTTCGCCTGAAAACAGCTCCGTAATTTTAGACGTAATTGGCTAAAGCGTGTGAACATACCCGTACGCCTCGAATTACGCCTGAAAAAACGCCCCTAATACGCCTACAAACATCTGCCCATTGCTTTCAATGGGTTTTACCGTGTTCTGTTCCCACGAGCCTTAATTTTACGCGTCACTGTCAAAATACAGCGTGTAAAATGACGGCTCGTCAAAAGAAGTGCAGGACACTTCTTGGGACGTGTTTGGAGCCGTTTTTCATAGAGTCTATTGAAAACAGCTCCAAAAACGCCGTAATAAACGCTGCGAAAACGCTGCGAAAAATGCGGGCTGCTCAAAAAACAACTGTAAATCAGGAGCTGTTTTCCCTTGAAAACCGCTTCGTATTTTCAGACGTTTTTTGTTAAGCGTGTGAACACACGCTAAGGGTATGTTCACATGCAGTGACCAAAAACATCTGAAAATACGGAGCTGTTTTCAGGCGAAAACAGCTCCTGATTTTCAGACGTTTTAGTAGCAAGTCGCGTTTTTCGCTGTGTTTTTTACGGCAGTTTTTGGAGCGGTTTTTAATGGAGTCAATGAAAAACGGCTCCAAACACGTCCCAAGAAGTGTCCTGCACTTCTTTTGACAAGCCGTCATTTTACGCCGTATTTTGACAGCGACGCGTAGAGTTAAGGCTCGTGAGAACAGAACACCGTAAATCCCATTGAAAGCAATGGGCAGATGTTTGTAGGCGTATTAGGGGCGTATTAGGGGTGTTACGAACGCGGCGATACCGAATATGTGTACTTTTTTTAACGTGTTCATTTTTGAAAATCTTATTATAGGAAATAAGGAAATAACGGACACTGTCCGTTAGGACAGAGTGCGCCAGGAACCGCTCCACAACTGTACGTCCTGGTGCAGGAAGCAAGCACTCTGCAGGACGTACAGTTGCGGCGCAGCGTGAAGAGGTTAAAAAATATAATATTACAGGTTATGAGTCCTAGATTCAGGAGATGGAACGTTGATCCCGGGATTTATTCTGATTGAGATATTTAGAGTCAGGGAGGAATTTTCCCCCATATGAAGCAATTGGCATCAACCGCATGTTTTTTTTTATCTTCCTCTGGATCAACACGGTAGGGTTATAGGTTGGACTTGATGGACCGGTGTCATTTTTCAATCTTATCAACTATGTATCAAATGAATGCAAAATATTTGGGTTGAATGATGATTTATTAATGAAACTAGATGTAACGTGATGACAGCGGTTCCAGCTGGATAAGGAAACTTCTCCCTAATCTTTCTGAGCGCACAGGACGGAACTTGACTTTTGGTACCAGAAATAATGCAAACTCTGTAAAAGCCTGATAGGCCGGTATCGATGATAATATCTGTTGGAGAAAACGAAAATATAAGTCATTCTGAACAAAACAACGAAAATTAAAGATTTTATGATCATTTGGAAAACTAAAGCCTTGATTCTGATTTATGGAGAATAAATAAGTGGCAGAATGTATAATATAGATCCCTATAGCATGCAGTTACATATGTCACCCACTGACCCCCATTGTAGAAAAATAATTTTTTTTTAGTATCCCTTTGTATCAAAAAGCATGATCAGCTACGTATTTCACCACAGTACAAAAAGGAATGACAACATATACGTAGTCTCCGAATATATGACGAAAGGCGTACATTGAACCCGTGATAGGCCATGGACACGTTTGACATATACGTCGGTGGCATTTCCTGGCATATATATCTAAAGCGTGATGTGAATATAGTATAACTATGTATAGTAGAGATAAAGGACATTGAGGTTGAGGTTGATATCAGACGACCACACAGAAATGATAGAAATATATCCAGAATAGAAATTTCCCAAAATTAATTTCGGGTCCGTTTCGATCAAATAGGGCCGTTTGATTCGATCTAAATAAATTTTGCCGAGAACCGCAAGTGCCCTGATTGCCCTGAAAACTCGTGTTTGACTCTATGATGTCTTCTAGGACTGTTTCCAAACCTCTAGCATTTTCTGGTTTGGCATTTTATATAATTGGCTGTGCTAGATGGTGGGGTAACCGCAGTGCATTTTGGGATGGCTGTCTGCAAGTTATTATGGGGAAGCCTGCCTAGGGTCATGGGATACTTTTTCTAAATTGTAAAATGGCGGCCGTCACTATGCGGGGGCCGCTACTTTGACACGATTCGTGCACTGTGAACCCCAAAAGTTTAACATTTTGGTCAATCTGGTACTCTTGCCAAATTTCGACCAAGTTCGATTCATGTAGAATCCATTCGCTCATCCCTAATCCAGAACTTTTAATATTTCTAAAGGACTATATGGTCCATCACTCTCTTTGGCGCACACAACAGCAATGATGTTCTAAGATAATATCACAAAATAAAGTAATGACTTTATCTATGTTCATAGACAACAGTCCGAAATGTAAAAAAATTAGTTAATTTCCAAAATAGTTTTTTTTACACATTTTCTTTTGACAATCCTTTTATCATTAGAAGGGTTTGTCGATGATGAGCTTATTAGGCTGGGTTCAGGACACTTCTTTGCAACGTAATTTGAGCCGTTCTTCATTGAAGTCAATGAAGAGCAGCTCAAGATTTACGAACGTGAAAGACGCCTCGCATAATGCGAGGAGGAGCTTTTACGTCTGAAACGACGCAGCTGTTTTCTCCTGAAAACAGTCTGTTTTTTCAGACGTAAAAGCCTCCCATCGTGTGCACATACCCTTACAGAGAGCTCGACTGCTCGAATCCCCAGCAATCAGTCGTGATCTTTAAGGTAACCTGGCAGCAGGTGTTTAATCATCCTGCAGCACCACCACAGGAGAAAAAAGGCATTACACAGTGCCCATTGAAATCAATGGTCCGTCCATATAACCCAGCACAAGGACGTGTCCGATCCTCCAGAGTGAAAATACTCTTTGTAGTTGTTCTCCGCTCTAGCTAAAAAATGAGTATTCAAAATGTGGGATCCCACTCAATGGACCCAGAATTCCAGAACATGAAAATGAGTTTTCTAAACCAGATAACTTCTTTTAAAAAATACTTTTTTCAACAGCAATAGAAACAGTCAGGTCATTTATACCCCCTTCCCACTCTGCAATTCAACTTCTAAAAATTATGGATCTCCCTCCTATTTGTTGTGATGATTAAACGTTCATAGCACGAAATGATGAAGACAATCAAAAAATAAACTCCCCTCCCCCACATTGATAAATAACAGAGAACAGAAAATTTGATCTACTAGTAAAATAAAGTCTTCACCTGGGTCCTCTGTGCGCCGCATGTTAATACAAAGATGTTGTAAATCCTTGACACATTGTTGGCAATAGGCAAGAGATGAGCTTTGGGGTGAACTCAACGAGCGAGCTCCTCTGCCGAGATAAGGGTGTGCAAGGAACAGAGGGACACCTAGTTGTGTCATCATCATGTTTCAGGTGTTATTTTCTCGCCCACTAGCCCATAGTGTTTGGAAATGACAGGCATAGAAGATGAGGCCGGGCTGTAAGAAAAAACAAAATTACATGGATATTAGATTTATAAAAAAAAATCCCAATATATCAAACTATTCAACAACGTCAGGTTTCCAGGATATAATCCGTTATATTACCGCTGCCTGTTCTCTCCTGCGCCATTTTTCCATCTTCCACGTGTTTTAAAGTGGATCCGTGATCTGATCTATTCCCTCCATATCAGGGAATTCATCCGCTCCTTGAAACCACTCCATGATGTAACTGAGAGGATCGATAAGGCTGGCGTCAAGAAGAAAGACAGCCATCCAATATCCGAGGAATAGAAAGAGCTTGGTCCATAAGCCGTCATAGGGAGGCCCAAAATTATAGGACTCCAGATTCTGCAACAAATAAGGAAACGGTTATTAAAGTATTATTGACCTTATACAAGTGAATGAATCTTATATTTATATTACAAAAAGAAATCAGAAGTATTAAAAAAGGTTATAGGAGGAGACTTCAGCCCTTCCCTCTATATTACTGTGTGCTTGATTGACAACAGATTCCCAGGCAGCAGAGGTGGGAGGAGGGGTGAGTGGGCACATAGGAGATTGTGCCCACTAATAACAATCAGGGGCGGACAGAGACAGCAAAGCTTTTATGTAACAGCTAGTTTGTTGAGAGTGAGGTGATGGACATAAAGCCTCTTTCTAGAAAGATCTTCAGGGGTGCAGCTATAGTGGGGTGCGGAGGTAGCAGTGGCACCAAGGACCATGGAAACTGGTTCCCTAAAGGGCTCTCTGGCCCATACATAGACACCAGAATGGCACATGGGAGGGTCAGGGCTCTGATAGAGGTTTTGCTTTATGTACCAGGAGCTTCAAGTTAAGGCTCTGAAGTTCTTGGATGGTGCGCCAATTTATTTTGTGGATTGTAATACAACAATAATTATGAACCATGGAAATCATTATCAATCCTTTATATGCCATAAAGTAGGCAGTGGGAAGCACTGGTCAGGCCCTCTGTTTACTGGTCCATTGTGCAGCTGCCTATATGGTACAGTATTCCCTATGGAGCCCCAGTGCAGCTACATATATGGTACAGTATGTCCTATAGAGCTCCTATGCAGCATATATGGTCCCGTATAGTATGGTCCCTACAGAGCTCCTATGCAGAATATATGGTCCCGTATAGTATGGTCCCTACAGAGCTCCTATGGTTCAGTATATTCACTCCTGATAACAATACTATAATAATAATAATAATAATAATAATGATACTATAGAGGGTAAAAGTCGCACTCACTTCATGAATCCATATGAGGCTTTTCTGGAGCCAAGACACTTCTTCCTCTACAGGTGGAGCTGGTGTTGGAGTCTCCTGTAGTAATATAGTTATTTTATACATTTCATTATAGTTATTTTATACATTTCATTATAGTTATTTTATACATTTCATTATAGTTTTTTTATACATTTCTTTGTAGTTATTTTATACATTTCTTTGTAGTTATTTTATACATTTCTTTGTAGTTATTTTATACATTTCATTATAGTTATTTTATACATTTCATTATAGTTATTTTATACATTTCATTATAGTTATTTTATCACTCTCAGTAAGTCAGTAGGAGGATTGAACTATCACCGGCTCCTATATATCTCACTGATGGATTGTAATTGAACAATTATTATCTAGTAGTCAGTAGGAAGCACTGTTATTTTCTGTTTAAGATGCTGGTGGGCCCTCTATTTACAACGCCCTGTACAGCTGTACATGTAATACAGTATACCCCATAGAGCCCCTATGCAGGAGTATATATAGTACAGTATTCCCCATAGAGCCCCTATGCAGCAGCATATATAGCACGGTATTCCCTATAGAACCCCTATGCAGCAGCATATATGGCACAATATTCCCTATAGAGCCCCTATGCAGCAGAATATATGGTACAATATTTCCTATAGATCGCTTATGCAGCAGCATATACAGTACAGTATGCCCTATAGAGTCCATGTGAGACAGTATATATGGTCCAGTATGTCCTGTAGATCTCCTATGCAGCAGTATATATGGTCCAGTATGTCCTGTAGATCTCCTATACAGCAGTATATATGGTACAGTATGTCCTATAGAGCCCCTATGCAGCAGTATATATGGTACAGCATGTCCTGTAGATCTCCTATACAGCAGTATATATGGTACAGTATGTCCTATATATCTCCTATGCAGCAGTATATATGGTCCATTATGTCCTGTAGATCTCCTATGCAGCAGTATATATGGTCCAGCATGTCCTGTAGATCTCCTATGCAGCAGTATATATGGTCCAGTATATCCTGTAGATCTCCTATGCAGCAGTATATATGGTACAGTATATCCTGTAGATCTCCTATACAGCAGTATATAAGGTACAGTATGTCCTGTAGATCTCCTATACAGCAGTATATATGGTACAGTATGTCCTATAGAGCCCCTATGCAGCAGTATATATGGTACAGCATGTCCTGTAGATCTCCTATACAGCAGTATATTTGGTACAGTATGTCCTGTAGATCTCCTATGCAGCAGTATATATGGTACAGTATATCCTGTAGATCTCCTATACAGCAGTACATAAGGTACAGTATGTCCTGTAGATCTCCTATACAGCAGTTTATATGGTACAGTATGTCCTATAGAGCCCCTATGCAGCAGTATATATGGTACAGCATGTCCTGTAGATCTCCTATACAGCAGTATATTTGGTACAGTATGTCCTGTAGATCTCCTATGCAGCAGTATATATGGTCCAGTATGTCCTGTAGAGCCCCTATGCAGCAGTATATATGGTACAGTATGTCCTGTAGATCTCCTATACATCAGTATATATGGTACAGTGTGTCCGCCCCTGATAACAATACTACTATATAATAATAAAACTGATACTACAATGAGGAAAAATGACACTTACTTGATAAATCCAGTTAAGGCTTCTCTGGAGCCAGGACACCTCTTTCTCTTTGGGTGGAGCTGGAGCTGGAGTTGGAGTCACCTGTAGGAATATAGTTATTTTTTCATTTTAATTCTCAGTAAGTCGGTAGGAGGATTGATCTCACACCTGCTGCTAAGTATCTGACATAAAGAAATGTTATCAAACCAAGTAATATGTCATCTGGATCTAAGTACAACTTCAGCAGCAAGAACAATACAGAAAAGCACACAAAACAGAAAAAAGAAAATCATCCCGTAACCAAACATCACAACCACCATTGTCCTCTGCTAAGTTCTCAGACTGATTCTTGTTAGGATTATGGATGTAAAGCAAATTACACTCCCCAATAAGAAGAATTACTATTCTGTGAATATCAGACTCACCCATGACCTGCCTAAGTAGAGTCGGGTGTTAGTGAACCTTCCATTAACCCTTCCTATCCCTCCACCCCCACCTTTAGAAAAGACACGTGACACCGAGGTTGGATGTGAAAATGGCCACAGCAGCCGTTTATTAATTTCACAGTTTGTTTGCTTTTTTCTAAGTCATTCATTTGTAAACTGCCTGAAGAAGGGGCCTCTGTGCTCTGAAAGCTTGCATATAGAACTTTTATGGTTAGCCAATAAAGGTATCATACCTATTATACTTTTGTCTTTTTTGACACAAAAGTATTTAACATTTCATACAGTTTGTAAAACAAATTAAATCCGAAACGTTCGGATAACTAAGTAGGAATCCACCAGAGAATTCCTCCTAATAATTCACATGACCCAACATGGGTCAGAATCATAAATAACAATTTTAACGTTAACCTTAATCCGAGCAGAGGAAGTCCTTGAAGCCATTTTTTGATATTCCTTTTAAACACACCCCGAGTTAGCCATCTGCAACCACCACCAACCAATTACCTCCAGCCGTAAACCAGCTCGGAAGCACCGCTCACCTCTGCAGATGGCTCCAACCACTAGAAGTCCACTTCAAAGGGATAACACCCAATGAAGCCCTCAAGTGATATACCTACCACTAGAAGTCCACTTCAAAGGGATAACACCCATGAAGCCTTCAAGTGATATACCTTCCACCAGAAGACCACTTCAAAGGGATAACACCCGATGAAGTCTTCAACCATGTACCTTTTTTGGGGGACGCATACCCCCGATGCGACACCCCCACCATTTTTTACTGACTGGCCTCAAGGACTCCCCCCGCCACAGCGAAACAGGCCTTGACCACCTTAAGCCTGTGAGTTCCGCCACACCACCACCGCCCTTTCTATTCCTTCTGCTATCGCCAAGCTCCAAAGATCAATGCCAACCTCAGTCAGATGAACCCCATCACTCCTCTAGAAGTTCCCCCATTCCTGACTCCAAATCCCTGTGCCGCACGCAAATGCCCCCGTTTTTGGCTACAAAACGGGACACCGCCCGATTAACTTTTATACGAGCCTTATTGACTCTCTCCACTGACCTAGCCAACCGCCAATGTTTCCTTGGGACTATGTCCGACCACACTATCACCAACCTGGGATAAGAAACCCACAAACACAACATATCGTGTTTTATATCACGCACCAACTCACGAAAAGGGCGGACTCCTAAGTCATTCCCACCCACGTGCAACACTAAGACCTCCGGGACCCTATCAAGCCGGGCATATGTCTGGAATTCCGCCAACACCCTGCTCCATGACATACCTCTAAATCCCGGCCAATGCACAACCGCATCCTGTCGCGGAATGCGCAACTGACGACCGTCCGGGCGGACGTCCGCCCTCAAAGCCCCCCAGTGCACGTACGAGTGACCCAGCAACCACACCAAACACGGAGGTGAATCTGAAACGGAAAAGACAATTAGACACCACCATACAAAACATTTTCTTAAGCGTTAACAACAAGCCTCATAACAAATGGGGGCGGACATAGGACCTAAATCTGTTGGACTCCCAACGACCGATACGCTGCACCCCTTCATCATCCAACCCCCAGCGCCCCGCTTCCGTTGCTGCGCCAATCCTGAAGGAATGAGATGAATATGAGCCCGCCGCGACACCAACTGCCGTCAGACATTTTTTAAATACAGCTCCAAACTGAAACCTGGACAAAAATGACCCGTCCACATGACGTAACAATGGCAACTCTGGAGACGCCGCTTGTGGCTTAAAACCCTGCATGCACGCTACCGGGCACATAACCGACCCCGGGAGGGCGAACAAAACTATCCGTTTCCCCTTCCCTAATTGGTCCGTTTTTGACCGACGCAACCATACCTCAAGCCGATCCGCGAATAGGCTCACCTCCCCAATTCTCAGCCCCCCTGCCTGCTTGGTACTCGGCGACACCAACTCACCTATTCTAAATGCCCCAAAGAACGCTAAAGAAAAAGCTAACCGAAACAACTCCATTTCGGCCGAAGAACGACAGACCGATGCTAGTGAACCACCCAAAGAGCTAAGCAAAGCAAACGACACAGGCTTTCTACCATCCGCCTCCACTCTACCTCGGCGCAACCCCTTCAAAGCCTGTAACACCAGAAATTCCTTAGATACATCCTGAAAGCCCCGCAACTTAAAACCAAACGCCACCGCAGACATGAACCGGTTCACCTTCGCCAATGAAAACCCCGCCTCCCAGGCGTCCCCTAACCAGTACAAAAGTGCCACCAACCTGTCTCTATCCGTGTTGACGTCACCCAACTCTCTTACCCACTCCTCCCACTGCCTCCAACAAGCAGAATAAGCACTCCACGTCGTGCGCGCCAAAGACCTTTGTACCAATTGTTCTACGGGACCGAGACAAGATCCCAAAGATGTTCCGGACAAGCCAAACCGAGACGTTCCGCTCCCGGTGCCAATTCCCGAAACCGGTCCCACTGCGAGCGAGAAAGAGCATCAGCGATACAATTCCGTACTCCCGGCACATGCACCGCCACCACCCACGCGTTCAACGATAAACACACCAACACTAAATGCCGCAACAACTGAACTACCGGAGGAGAGGACGCCGTGATGTTATTGATAGCCAGCACCACCCCCATGTTGTCGCAGTAAAAACGAACCTTCTTATCCCTGAGCCTGTCCCCCCAAATGGTCGCCGCCACCACGATGGAGAACAGCTCGAGCAGGGCCAGATTCCGCGTGAGTCCACTGGACACCCAACTAGCCGGCCATTGACCTGCGCACCACGGACCTCCCCCGTAAGCTCCAAAACCGCCCGCCCCAGCCGCATCCGTAAAAATATTCAAATCACTCGTATCCTGCGCTGGGGCCATCCATAGCGAGCGACCATTGTACTGGCCCAAGAAGTCATCCCATACCTGCAGATCCGCTCGATGCTCCTCCTTGAGCCGCACAAAATGATGTGGCGCACACACTCCCGCCGTTGCCGCCGCCAACCGTCTACCAAACACCCTCCCCATTGGCATAATCCGGCAGGCGAAATCCAACTTCCCCAGCAGCGACTGAAGCTCCCGCAGCGTCATTTTCTTCAATCTACAAGCCCGCCGTACCTCCAGCCTCAAAGCACCCAGCTTATCCGCAGAAAGACGACACTCCATTGCCACCGAATCTATTTAAATTCCCAAAAAACAAATCGTCGCTACCGGGCCCTCCGTTTTTTCTGGCGCCAAAGGGATCCCAAAATCCCTCGCCACCTTCTGTAGCGCATAAAGCAAATTCCCGCAAACCGGCGAACCCCCTGGGCCAACGCACAAGAAATCATCTAAGTAATGGATCAACGAGTCGACCCCGGCTACTCCCTTCGTTACCCACTCCACGAAGCTACTAAACGCCTCGAAGTATGCACAAGAAAGGGAACACCCCATCGGAAGGCACCGATCCACGTAAAAAGCCCCATTCCAAAAACAACCCAACAGCCGTTGGCTTTCTGGATGAACTGGCAACAACCTGAACGCCGCCTCGATGTCGGTTTTTACTAGCAACGCGCCTGGACCCGGAGCCCGCACTAACCCCACCGCCTTATCGAATGAGGTATACACTACGGAGCACAACTCGTGATCAATCCCGTCATTTACCGATGAACCCTTGGGATACGATAAGTGTTGAATCAAACAAAATTTCCCGGGCTCGCGCTTAGGAACAATACCCAACGGGGACACAACTAAATCTTTCATTGGCGAATCAACAAAAGGCCCCGCCATGCGACCCAACGAAACTTCTTTAAACAATTTTTCCGACACGACCTCGGCATGCAAGTAAGCCGATTTTAAATTCCTCCGCGTAACCGGGACCTCATAAGGAGGCGGAGGAATAACAAAACCAACACAAAACCCCTCGTAAAGCAACTTAGCCGCCGCCCTATCCGGATACTCATTTAGATAAGGGGCCATCTTTTCCACCCTCACCGGTGACACCCCCTTGACCAGCCGAGGAGGACTGGTTCCCTGACCTCTTTTTCCGCATACATTTCGCCGCCCCGTGTGATGCACCATTACACTCGGAACACACGTGCTTGAACTTGCACGTGGCCCCGAACTTACACTGGCCTTCGTTAAATTGCCAGCAAAATCCCGCCTTTCCCCCGCCGCCTTGTCCAACCTGACTGGACTGGCCTCCTTGGCCGGCGCTCCCGGGAAAGGACTGCCTAACCGGAGCCGTAACCCGTAACCAGAGAGCAATATCCTTCTGGTCCCACCGAATCGCCGGCCGAACCGCTTTTCGCTGACGGAATTGCTCATCGTATCGCAGCCACGCCTGACCCCCATACGCCCTATGAGCCTCCCCAATGGCATCAAAATAACAAAACAACGCCGAACTATTTTCCGGCGCCTTTTCTCCTATCACACTGGCTAATATGGCGAACGCCTGCGACCAATTAACGAACGTCTGCGGGATAAGCCTATACCGCCGACGTTCCTCCTCGTCCTTCTTACTCTCGTCCCGCTTGCTCTTATCCAAATTGAATTTAGCAAGCGGCAAGAGAGAAAAAATCTCAACATATTCGTCCTTCCAGATCCGCTCACGCACCTCCTGCTTTAAATGCGCCCCCAACGGACCTTCGAAACAAACATACACCTCCCCACGAGCCCGATCATCAATACGCACCCGATCGCCATCTTTTTGTGCCTCGGTCTGTACCGACACCGCGACTGCCTCTCTAACCGCCATCACGGGCCGCGCCTGTAACGATCCCATGTCTCTGGGGCCTTCCCAAACTACCGCCGGGGACACTTCCGTGACTACCGGCGCCGCCGCCCTATCAAGGCGCCCGACCAGCTCCCGCAAGCAACACCCACTAAGTCCGCCAGACCCGCGCCGTCGCGCCCGCCCGCGCCACTACCGGCCACCGATGCGACGCTAGCAGCCCCCCCGCCGACACCCGACATAAAAATCGCTGGATACGACAATGATGGAGTTATACACTCACCGGGCTGCACAGGCGCTGTGTTCCCGTCAGCCGGACCATCCTGACCTCGACGATACACGTCCAGTTCACCTTCCTCCAGCTCTTCTCTCGCAGACGACTGGCCATCCCACCGACATCTTCGGAACGGGGATGAGGACGCGCTGACCGATGGGCCGGCAACCTGCCGCCCAACCGCTGGGACCCAGACTTCCGACCGGACCTGTTGCCTCGACGTCGCTGCAGATCTAGGCGTCCGTCTCGATGATCCTGAAGAAGCCTGCCCCCTGGCCGGAACATCACCAGGCGGGGCGGCCGTACCTTGTCCTCCAAATCTTCCATCCGATGGGGGAGGGGTGACAGGGAGCCCGGCCTGCGACTCCCTGCTTACCGCCGGACCCCGTCGCGGCTGGGGATTCCTGCCAGGATGCAGGGCCTGGGAAGAGGCGGCCCTCCCAGCTGCCTGGCCTGCAGCGTCCGTGTTCGGGCTCCCCCTGCGACGCCGTGTCCGCGGGACCGCCTCTGGGCTGAGGCGCTCTGGAGGTCGGGACCGCCGGGAGGGACGGGTAGACCCGGCCTGAGTCGCCGTCACCCCCGGCAACGCTCTCTGCCTGCTCCGAGCAGGAGCGGTTGTTGCCGACTCCCCCCCCCCGCCGCCATAGTAATGCTAGGAAGGAGGCCGGGGGAGGGGAGCCTGTCCCCCGCAGCAACAGACCTCGTAAGCCGGGCCTGACGTGGCGATACGGCCTCCGGGATCCTTGTAATTGCAGCCACGGTCTCCTCAAGCCAACCGGGACCGTGGTGCACAGCAGCGGCGCGCAGCCGCTCGAGTAATGCAGCCTCAGACATAGCACAGAGCAGGGCAACAGGGGAGCTTGTCTCTGTGCGTGTTACTCCTCCCGCTGCTTCCGGCTCAATGCTGAAAACAGCGGGAAGCTCAGCAACGGCACCAACTCCTCCTTGTCCCTCCTCCCCCTCCCTTCAACTTTCCTTCAACCCTTAACCCTTTCCCTCCTAGTGCTGTCATGGAGGCTTTCCTCCTAAGCCCTGCAGGCTGCGTCCAGCCTCTTCTAGAGATCTGTGTCTTCAGGAGGCCTAGGAAGGTCATGCAAGGTGACGCCTTGGGTGGATCGGGTGATAGCGGAGTAACCTGCAATAAACAGAGTGAACATAGAGGTCAGGGGAAGGTCAATGTCTGGTGGTGTTGTCATGTCATGGGCAAATCCTCTGTATGGGACCGTCACAGTGGTCGTTATGGCCAATAGTTATAAGGTGATAGGCTTATGTAGGGAGAGGATTTACCCAAGTATCCAATGGGCCATGGTGTGTTTACTTATGTTACATACATGGTGGAAGACAATAGCCTAAGGCTTAAAATGTAATTTGTATCTGGTTTCTTAATTGTACATTTTGGTTAATTCGTAGTCACTACACGATGACTACATTGACCATAAGTCTCTTTGTTCCTTTAGATTCATATTTTTGGGAGGGATACTACTGTATATTTAATCATTTCAGTCTAGTATGACATATCTAAAAATACTTAAAAATGTTTGACTTATTCCGAAGATGTTCTCCTCGACCCACCTAATGACCTTCTCGATCCGAGACGGTTCCTCCTTTGATGGGATGGGTTTTCTATAGTAATCTGTAAGACAAGATTGTCACTGTACATTAAATGTCTGCTCAGCGCCAATGTTCAGTCTGTAAAGCATGGACTGATTGTTTCATACAAGGACACCACGTAAAGAAGCAGAGGATTTGCCTTTGTAGATCCTGAGTAAACACCTCAACGACAAGTACTACACATGAGTAAAATATTGTATATAGCTCCACTTCTAAACAATAATTTCTTAACCCTTTCTCAACATCCACTGTACATGTATGTAAGTATGGGTCTGGAACTGAGCCCACGACATGTACAGCCTGTGTCAGCTGTATATTACATTTGACACCCTGCTCTAAGGTCTGGGATCAGAGATAATTCCAATCCTGGCCATTTAACCACAAATATGCCATGGTCAATAGTCTTCTCTGTCCCCCATCGCCCCCTGTGACGCGGGGGCGGTGGTTTATCAGGGCAGCCGGGGGAGGGCTAAATGAAGGGGATAGTATCCTATTGAAGGGGTTGTCTTAGAATTGACAATTATCACTTATCTACTGGATAGGTGATAAATGGCTGATCACTGGACGCGCCCCTGCTGGGACCGCCACCAACAGCGAGAATAGGGTTCCAGAACTGTATCTCCTTACCGCTGCTTTATTCAATGTCTATGGGACTGACGGAAACAGATGGGCGCTGTACTCAGCTGTTTCCATTATTCCCATGGATTTTGAATGGAGCGGAAGAACGCATTCTCAACCACCCCTCTATTCAATGTCCTCGTCATTGTGGTCAAGCAGTAGGGAGAAAAACAGGGGGTTGGAGACCAACACTCAAGCAATCGGTAGGGGCCCCCAGTGATCAGACAATTATCACATATCCTGTGGTATACTCCATTTAAGCCCTGTGCAGTGTATTGTATGACCCAATCAACACACGTTTAAGTCACCCTTGTGGAACTAAAAAAAACGAATATTTTATATATATAAAAAGAGACATGACCTCTGGGTAAATAGGGTGATATATGGGCATATACATAACACAGATGGACAATATTGGTAGTAAATTCTTACTCACCCCAAATACCGTCTCTCCGATATGCTCACAGCAGTCGCAAAATAGGACATAGCCTTCCTTGGGGGGCAGAGCAGCTGGTGAATCAACATACAATAAAAACGTAACAAATTATAGAGAAAAGCAGACATGACCACAATAAATGACTTATAATTGGGGGTCAGTAAATAACATAAGACCTCACGTATGCGCTGGAGGAGATTTATTCTCTGTGAATTACTTATGCCATTACTCTTTATATTAGTATGTAACTTATCTCATAACAGCCAAACCGGAGACGCCTCCATGGGTCTTTCTTTTCCATTTGGAGAAGTCTATAGTTTGACTGATATGAGCTAATTGGCATACTTTTTTTTCCCCATGAAGCATTGCCTGTAAATAAGTCTCCATACATCTGCTTGCTCTCCTCAATAAGAGCCAGTACTCCCACCACACTCTTTATATTAGATTATGACTCAGCAGCGACATTTGGTCTCCTGCGGTTCGCTGTAAAATGTGTGTATCTGAAGAGGATACAACTGATGTACAATATAAGATACAGTATAAGCGGGGCAATGATATCATCCCCCTACTCACCCCAAATATGGACTTTGTCATCCATCTGTATATGTCCGATAACTTGGACGGCTCTGCTCCAGGGGGCACTGCTAGGGCATTAGTCTAGAATAAAAAGTGAGATAGTAAATTGTAAGACAATACAAAGTACAAATGTCATAATGTAACACAGTGGTAGCCGGGGCCTAGACTATCAACATTGTGTTTTCATAAATTGTAATAACCATTCACATTGAATAAGCCCCCAGACAACATGTGACGCTCATTGTCCTAGAAAAGCCCCACTTACCATCTGTGAACCAGTCACAGGGCAGATTAGTATCGCAATAATACAAAGCTTCAACCACATCGTCAGTCGCTTTCACCTCAGTGAAATGAGCCAATGTGGAGGCAGCAGAGAAAGTGACCACGATGGTGTTTATGACAGACCTCCCAACCGTCCCGAATCTATCTATCTATCTATCTATCTATCTATCTATCTATCTATCTATCTATCTATCTATCTATCTATCTATCTATCTATCTCTGTCTATCTATCTATCTATCTATCTATCTATCTATCTATCTATCTATCTATCTATCTATCTATCTATCTATCTATCTATCTATCTATCTATCTATCTATCTATCTATCTATCTTTCTATCTAATCTATCTACAAAAATAGAATCCTGCAGCACAGGCTTAAATGAAAGGGGGTGCAAGCGTTAGTGAACTGATCACTGTCCTTATAGACAAAAAGCAGTAAATAGGCAGTAAATAGAACAGAAACGAAGCAGCTGAGTGCCCACACGAGTGCTTCAGCGTCTTCGTTTTAGCGATTGGTGGGGGTCTCAGTGCTCGGACCCCCACCAATGCAAACTTCTGACATGTCACTATGACACGTCAGAAGTTTGTTAAACGTTTACCAAACACTTTAAGTATAAAAATGCCTAAATGGATGCTCCATATGGAGTTAAAAGGGTTATCCAGTCCCTAAAAATTCATGACCTATCCTCAGGATAGGCCATCAAAAGATGATGGGTCGGGGTCCGACTTCCGGGACCCCCTGCCGATCAGCATTTTTGAAGCGGGTGCAGCGCTCATTGTACTACTTTGATGATCTACGTATTTTTTTTTATGTGGGGAAGTCAATAAAAAAATATTTTCTTATGTCTCTGTGTTTTCTTTAATACTTTAATAGCGCCTTAGTAACGGCAGCAGTCTGATTGACAACGTCCATTACTAAGGTGGGGCTTAATGTTTGCTAGTAAAATGGCTGCAACTAACCCCCCATTATTACCCCTGTACCCACCGCCACCAGGGGTGCTGGGAAGAGCCGGGTGCGATCCAGTACCAGACCAACTGTAGTGATGGTCGGGCACTGGGCAGCAGCAGGCTGGTATTATGAGGCTGGAAAGGGCCAAAAACCTTGGCTTTTCCCACCCTTGTAATGCTAGGCTGCTGCTGCTGTGTTGTATCTGGCTGGTTATGGAAAATGGGGGGGGACCCCACGTCGATTTAAAAAAAAAAAAAAAAGAAAACGACATTGCTTTCCCCCCCATTTTCCTAACCAGCCAGATTCAACAAAGCAGCAGCAGGCTAGCATTACCAGGGTGGGAAGGGCCACAGTTTCTGGCCTTTCCCAGCCTAATAATATCAGCCTGCGGCCGCCCCAGGGTCCGGCCATCACTACAGATGGTCAGGTACTGGATTGTACCCGGTTCTTCCCGACACCCCTAGTGGTGGTGGGCACCAGGGTAATAATGGGGGGTTAGTTGCAGCCTTTTTACTGGGTCACACTAAGCCCCACCTTAGTAATGGACGCAGTCAATCAGACAACTGCCATTACCAAGGCGCTAATAAAGGATTAAAAAAAACACAGACACATGAGAAAATATTTTTTTTATTGAAATAAGAACTCTCCTACAAAACCCTCTTTGACCATTTTATTTTTTTAAAAACGTAGATCATCGCAGTAGTCCAACGAATCTACGAGGTAGTCCAAACGGTCCAGCGGAACCTGCAAAACAAAATAATAAGGTTTGTAATATGAAGAATAAAAATACTTCTCCTCACCTCTAGCGACTTCTGTCTTCTTCCCTTCGCTGCGATATATACTAGACGTCAATGAAAAATAATTCCCCTTCATGTAACTCTGCTACCTGTCAGCTGAAAAGTCATCCACCACAGGGAAAAATGTTTCCCCACCATGTCTGATTCCCCAGTGTTTCTTTGTGGTTCTCCGCCATGGGCAAACATTTTTCCCTCTGACAGATGATTTTTCCATTGACAGGTAGCAGAGTTATACAACAGGAAAAACAATTCCCCATCATGTAACTCTGCTACCTGTCAATTGAAAAGTCATCCACCACAGGGTCTCCCTCTTGACTTTCATTGTTCTCAGCCTTTAGGTTTGTCCTGCAGCTGCTGCCGCCGTGATGAGCAAATGTTATACCCAAGTTAGGAAAAGTAACACAAAGACGATATAACCGGATCCATAATATCTGTGATATCCAGACTGTCCAGAGATCCGCAGTGAGAATGCGTGCGCGTTAATTGAAGAAGGATCTGGCCGTGATTTGATGGGCTTATGCGGGATATTGGGCGTGGCTTAAAATGTCCCTCTTTTCCGAATTCAAAAGTTGGGAGGTATGTTTATGACATCACCAGCAACACCACCTGTGACATCATAGCTCCATAGAACGGAAAGACTGGATTATACCAGATTATACTAGTTCTGTAACACAAATATTGGACAGAACTTTTGCTTAACCTCTTAAGGACGCAGCCTAGTTTGGCCTTAAGGCTCAGAGCCCATTTTTCAAATCTGACATATTTCACTTTATGTGGTAATAACGTCGGAATGCTTAAACATATCCAAGCGATTCTGAGATTATTTTCTCGTGACACATTGGGCTTCATGTTCGTGGTAAAATTTGGTCGATATATTCAGTGTTTATTGGTGAAAAATTGCAAAATTGAGAAAAACTTTTTAAAAAATAGCATTTTTCAGAATTTAAATGCATCTGCTTGTAAAACAGATGGTTATACCACCCAAAATAGTTACTAGTTCACATTTCCCATATGTCTACTTTAGATTGGCATCGTTTTTTGAACATTCTTTCATTTTTCTTGCTGAATTTCAATTTTATTCAATTTTTTTTCTGTAACACAGAAGGTTTTACCAGAGAAATGCTACTAAATATGTATTGTCCAGATTCTGCAGTTTTTAGAAATGTCCCACATGTGGCTCTACTGCGCTCGTGGAATAAAACACAAGCCCTAGAAGCAAAGAAGCACCTAGTGCATTTTGAGGCCTCTTTTTTATTAGAATATATATTAGGCAGCATGCCAGGTTTGAAGAGTTGTTGACGTGCCAAAACAGTAGGAATCCCCCAATAGTGACCCCATTTTGGAAACCACACCCCTCAAGGAATTCATTTATGGTTGTTGTTACCATTTTGACCGCATAGTTTTTTCACAGCACGTATTTGAATTGGGCTGTGAAATTAAAAAAAATTCATTTTTTCAAATAAAATGTCATTTGTGATCAAAATTTCTTCTTTTCACAGGGAACAAAATACCCCATTTTGTTGCCCAATTTGTCCTTAGTGCGGCAGTACCCCATTTGTCATGATAAACTGCCGTTTGGGCCCATGGGAGGGCTCAGAAGGAAAGGAGCGCAATGTGTTTGTTGGAGTCCAGATTTTGCTGGATTGGTTTTCGGGTGCCATGTCGCATTTGCAGAGCCTCAGAGGCATCAAAGCAATGGAAACTCACCAGAAGTGACCCCATTTTGGAAACTACACCCCTCAAGGAATTCAAATATGGTTGTTGTTACAATTTAGACCACACAGTTTTTTCACAGCACCTATTTGAATTGGGCTGTGAAATGAAATACATGTCATTTTTTCCAATAAGATGTCATTTTTCATCAAAATGTCTTATTTTCACAGGGAAAAAAATACCCCATTTTGTTGCCCAATTTCTCCTGAGTGCAGCAATACCCCATTTGTGGCGATAAACTGCTCTTTGGGCCCATGGGAGGCCTCAGAACGGAAGAAGCGCTGTGTGTTCTTTGGAGTGCAGATTTTGCTGGTTTGGTTTTCGGGTGCCGTGTCGCATTTGCAGAGCCCCAGAGGTATCAAAGCCATGGAAACCCACCAGAAGTGACCCCATTTTGGAAACTAAACCCCTCAAGGAATTCATTTATAGGTAATGTGATCATTTAGACCCCATAGTTTCTTCACAGAACTTATTTAAATTGGGCTGGGAATTAAAAAAGTAATATTTTTTCCAATAATATGTCGTTTTAGCTCAAAAATTCTTATTTTCACAAGAAATAAAATACTCCATTTTGTTGCCCAATTTGTCCTGAGTGCGGCAATACCCCATTTGTCGTGATAAACTGCCGTTTGGGCCCATGGGAGGGCTCAGAAGGAAAGGAGCGCTATTTGTTCTTTGGAATCCAGATTTTGCTGGATTGGTTTTCGGGTGCCATGTCGCATTTTCAGAGCCCCAGAGGTATCAAAGCAATGGAAACCAACCAGAAATGACCCCATTTTGGAAACTACACGCCTCAAGTAATTCATTTATGGGTGTTGTGACCATTTTCACCCCATAGTTTTTTCACAGAACCTATTTGAATTGGGCTGGGAATTAAAACAAAATTTTTTTTTTCAAATAATATGTAGATTTGGCTGAAAATGTCTTATTTTCACAAGAAACAAAATACCCCATTCTGTTGCGCAATTTGTTCTGAGTGCCGCAATACCCCATTTGTGGTGATAAACTGCCGTTTGGGCCCATGGGAGGGCTCAGAAGGAAAGGACCACCATTTGGCCTACTGGGGATTTTCTAGTGCGAAGTCATGTATGCAGAAGCCCCTGAGGTACCAGTACAGTTGAAACCCGCAAGAAGTGACCCCGTTTTAAAAACTACAACCTTAAGGCATTCGACAATTGGCGCCGTCCCTACTGGGCAGTTTTTGAGAATGAGGCACATCTGTTCATCGAATGTGAATTTTGAGAAACAATCTAGGGATTTGCGAGAAAGATTCTTGGACAGGGGGTACAGTCACAGAAGTATTAAGAAAGGATACAGACGGGCACAACTCACGAGTCGGGATTAAATTTTGCATCCATTGGGAATAAATAAAAAGAAAAGTGATCAAAATAATATTCGATACGTCACTACGTATAATAATCAATGGTATACGATGAGATCTATTTTGGATAAGCATTGGCCAATTTTGCACCTTGAACCTGCTTTCGTTGGAAATCCATCCAAAAAAAACCCAAATGACAGCTCGAAGGAGCATGAATCTTAAAGACATGCTAGTGAAGAGCCATTATGTACCGAGGCAACAAAGCTTATTTTCATCAAGCAGTCCCAGACAGGGTTGTTACCCTTGTGGTGATTGCCTATCATGTACGAATATGGTCCGCACAACAACCTTTGTGTCAATGACAGAGAATAGGGTTTTTGAGATCCGACACTATATCTCTTGCAGCACAACGAATGTTATATATTACGCAACCTGTGGCTGCCAGAAGGTATATGTTGGTTTGACCTCAAGACAATTAAGGATTAGGGTAAGAGAACATGTGCGTGATATAGTCGCTACTAAGGAGGTCGAGGACCTCACACTCCTTAAAACAATCCCCAGACACTTTAAAATACACCATGCCTGTGACCCAAAATCTTTCAAGGCATGGGGTATTGATAGAGTATTTTGTGGCATTAGAGATGGGGATGTTAAGAAATTGTTGGCTCAGAGGGAATGTAAGTGGATTATTACCCTTGGTACAATGGCCCCTGTTGGTCTGAACGAGACATTAAGTTTTGCCTCATTCCTTTAAACTCTCTATCTTTATTTGTTTTTTAACCTTTTTAATCTGTATATCTACTAATATATGTTTTTGTTCTGTTTAGTTTTTTATTCTACTCCTCCATATCAGATATGTCTGATTTATCTATGGTCACTATACGTGGGACGTGAGAGGCTGGATTTATGTGGAGAGATTCTCTTCTTTCTCTACACCTCGGAACATGATGGGACCTTTTGGAGCGTGTCCACACGATGTTGATATTTTATTATCTGTCATTGCATTTGTATTAATGGATTCATTGTAAAAATCGCAGTATATAATTAATATTCTCTTATGTAGACTTTTATTCTCCTGATGTAATACTTATAATTTTCTTTGTATGTATGTGTTTTTTATTAGTTACTTTTATATATATATATTATTTTATTAATGTATGGGTATTCACGCGGAATACATATGTGGAAATAGTATTTTTCCTTGTCTGTATTCTTCTTGGATATTTATTAATATATACTCACTTTAATGATTTATTAAATATTATTGCTGACCTTTATATTTTGTCAGCATCTTATCACTATATGTTCCTTTTTTTGTCACTTATTTTTATCTATATGAGTACTTGTCTATTATGGCTTATAATTTGTCATTCTTTAATATATTTTTATTTATCACTTGTTTCATCAGGATACATTCTTCTACTTTTGAATGTTTCTGCTTATTGATACCTTTGAGACCTTTTATCTCAGTATAATGTGTCTGTGTACATCTGCGGTGGATGATATTCTTAGGATTATAAAATGGCCCACATTCTAAATGGTAGATTAATTGCTTTTGATTTTTTCCAAGCAATCAATAAGCTTCACTATCGCTTCTTACGTTGTTTTCCGTCTGTGTGTGTCGAGCCTGTCGTCTCTGGACCTCGCTCGTGCTGTTTGATTGTACCTGTCTGCGCGTGCGCGATTTCCAGAGCGGCGCATGCGTGGTCGGGTCTCAATGGCTCGGTGCTGGAGTCTCGCGATGATCTGACTGTGGCACACGCGGCTGAACATATTCAGGTCCCTATTGGCCTCTTTGGTCAGCTGGTCTCTCGACCTATCACATTTAAGAGGTCTAATTAATACGATTCAGAACACCCCTTGAAAAAGCTATCTACGCGAAACGCGCGTTGGGGTTTCTCCACACTTGGGAGTCGTCACATCTGAGGAGCCACATGGGTTAGTAACTTATTCAGGTTTACTACTAATTGATGATCTGTTATGCTATTTGCCCGGCCATCTGTATACTTAAAGAGGCTCTGTCACCACATTATAAGTGCCCTGTCTCCTATATAAGGACATCGGCGCTGTAATGTAAGTGACAGTAATGCTTTTTATTTAAAAAAACGATCTTTTTTCACAACGTTAGGAGCGATTTTAGTTTATGCTAATGAGCTTTCTTAATGCCCAAGTGGGCGTACTTTTACTTTCGACCAAGTGGGCGTTGTACAGAGGAGTGCATGACGCTGACCAATCGGCATCATGCACTCCTCTCCATTCATTTACACTGCACTAGCGATATAGTTATATCACTATGTGCAGCCTCATACACAAGCCCTAACATTACTACAGTGTCCTGATAATGAATACACATGACCATCCAGCCTGGACGTCATGTGTACTCAGAATCCTGACACTTCTGAATCTTTTCTGTGAGATTCCAGCAACGGATACGAAATCTCGCGAGATTACGAGGTAAACGAGATTTCGTATCCGTTGCTGTAAATCTTACAGAAAAGATTAGGGCCCTGAAACTGAAGGAATGTTCCCCTCCGGCCTGCGCATTGAGATGTTTTTCATCACCGCATTACTAGTGGCATAACTTTTTTGTTTTTCGGCTGATTGAGCGGTGTGCGGGCTTGTTTTTTGCGAGACGGGCTGTAGATTTTATTGGTACCATTTTAGAGCACGTAGGACTTTTTGATCATTTTTTATTTCATTTTTTGATAAAGGAAATGACCAAAAACAAGCAATTCTGGAATAGTTTTTTATTGTTTTTTTTTCGGCATCCACAGTGCTCTCTAAATTACATGTTAGCTTTATTCTGCGGGTCGATACGATTACGGCGATACCAAAGTTATATAGTTTTTTTTTATGTATTGCAGCTTTTGCACAATAAAATCACTTTTTTTATAAAATCATTTGTTTTCTGTGTCGCCATATTCTAAGACCCATAACTTTTTTATTTTTGCGTGCACAAAGCGGTATCAGGAATTATTTTTTGCGGGACGGATTGCCGTTTTTATTAGTACTAGTTTGGAGTAAATGTGACTTTTTGATCACTTTTTATAGCATTTTTTGGAAGGAGATGTGACCTAAAAACAAAGATTCTCGCATTGTTTTTCATGTTTTTTTTTACCGTGTTCACCGTGCGGGATAAATTACATAATAGTTTTGTAGATTGGGTCGTTACGGACGCAACGATACCAATTATGTATAGTTTTTTTTAATTTTTACGATTTTTCCCAGAATAAAAGACTTACTATGGGAAAAAAGTCAGTTTAGCTTTATTTTTATTTGAAACTTGTGTGTTTTTATTGTTTTACCACATTTTTTGTCACTTTTTTTAACTTTTTTGACTTGTCCCACTAAGGGACTTGAGGACCTGATGCCCCGATCGCTACTCTAATACACTGCACTATTAGCCAGATCGGAAGTTGTTAGCCAGATCGGAAGTCTTTTTCACCTTTGGGTGCATTTAGGGTATATTCCCTCTGGATGCATGGCAACGAGGTTTCCCCTCGGAGCACACTTGTTTGCAGACTGCTAAGTGACATATTTAGCTTTTGCGGTGACATGATTTAGCTTATGCGGTGACATGATATTATGGTTGTATAATGGACAGCAGATGATATGAATTACGCACTATTGCAATTTACATGCTGACCTCATGATCTTTCATATAATACTGTTGTCTACCGCAGTTATGTCCCTATGTTAAGGTGTTTTTGTATACCATGCCCTTGCGGTTTGGTGTTGTCTTTATACCATCCCTGCGATTTAACAGTAGTTTGGAGTGGTTCATACATAACTTTTGTTACCTGCACTACATACGTAGCGCAGTGTATTAGCGCTGTCAGTTATTCACTGACAGCAAGCCTATGAGGACGCGCCACAGGTGGGTCCTCATCAGCTCCCGTACAAGGCAGACTCGGACACCGTTTTCTGGCGTCCGATTGCCATAGCAACCCAGCGATTGCGTCACTGGGCTGCCGGTCGGGTTAAAACCCATCAGATGCTGCGTAATATTGAGTGCAGCATCTGAGGGGTTAATCAGACGGATCGGAGAATAGCTCCGGTCCTGGCAGTTACAGGAGGGTGCCAGCTGTATAATACAGCTGTCACCCCGCGGTGATGGTGCCGGCTCTGCTTCTGAGCCCGCACCATCACTGAGACGTGACTGTACTGCGCTTTGCGGGAACACCTTCCCGGCAGCGCCGTATATATGCGGCTGATGTCAGGAAGGGGTTAAGACTTCAGAATTCTGGGAAATAGATTATTGTGTATTTAAGTGCACCCAGAGGAGGGGGGGACAGGTTCAGTTCAGAGCATATGAGCTGGGGATTGGGGTGCTGCTCGATATGAAGGCAGCTGCAATTCAACCCCTAATGTACCTGCTTTTTGTTGTGGTTTTATTTTGTATTTACACAAAATAAATACGAGCATTGTTTGCCAAATCCTGAGTGAGGACTGTTTAAAAGCGCAAGAATACCCGCACCCCAACAGGGTACAATAAGAAATACTTTAATTTTAATAACTAAGGAGGGCAACCTGGAAAACCCGCTATGGAGGGAGAGGGAAAGGCAGGTCCCACCACCAACCTACCCACCATTCCATAAAATCCAGCCCAAAAAATAAATCAAAGGCCTCAGCAAAGAAAGATTTACTGATACAACCAATCTCATCTGGATTTATTCCTCTCACTCAGATTTACAACCTGGATGAGACAGACGCTCCCTCGGGTCGTTGGTATAGTGAGAATTTTTAGTTTTGTTTTAGGTGTTTTTTTACAAATTTTAAATGGGGCTGGTCAGTAAACAAAATAGTAATTGGTCATGGCCAATATGGGAGAGAGAAAAGGTGAATGAAGAATAAATAAATAAAAAATCCAAGGAGGTATGGCATATTTTGCACAGGCCGGGATTTGTGGGCCACGTCTCACAATGGTATGTGGTGACCTTACGAATGCCTCGCTTGGCGCACACACAGCATTTTTTTGGGGCTTCAGTTTTTTTTAATCAATAGATTTTTATTGAAAATGTTTAAAAAATTTTCAACAGTATAAACCATCCTTGGTCCTAGAACATGGACCTGTATAGAATTAATACATACATGTGATATGTCAAAAAGGATATACATGAACAAGAAACAACAGACAACTTTGCTATGCCATATACATACAAATGATAATACACGTTATGTCATGGTTCCAAATAACTCTTCATTTAGTTGTGGTATTTTGATTTTACCCATAGCTCCCAATACCGTGCATTCTTTGTGTAACCAGAGGGAGACTGTAATGGCATGGATTCATGGTGACATGCTACATTTACCCTGCCTATCACTTCCAACAGGGTAGGGGAAATGGGAGACTTCCAGGACTTGGCAATTACCATTCTAGCAGCAATAAAGACATGGTGCACTAGTACCCGATGCTCTGGAAGTATGTCCTCTAAACCAATGTCTAGGATAGCCAATTCCGGGCAGTGAGGAAGAGATATTCCTGTGATTTCTAATAATAGGCGAAAGACCTCCTTCCACATTTCTCCAACCTTGGGACAGGTCCACCACATATGCAAGGTGGATCCCAAGGAGCCACAACCCCTCCAGCATCAGTTGGAACTGCTTTGAAATATATGTGCACATCTGGACGGTGTTAGGTACCATCTCAGGTGAATTTTACGGGTGAGTTCAATATGATTAACGCATTTGGAATGACGAGCAATCCAACTAGAGGCCTTCAACCTTTGTGCCATAGAAAACGTAGAACCCATCTCCCGTTCCCATCGTAGTATATGCTCTGTCTTCCCCGAGGTCTGTTTTTTCAAAAGGAGATCATAACTACAAGCTAAGCCCTTATTGTGTCCTTGCCATTTGAACAGGAATTTGTGATACAAGGAAAGATTTGTAGGTGGAGCCGGGATAGCAATTGATTGTATCATATGTCTTATCTGGAGATGCTGGTAAAACATGGTTCTAGTTACGCCATATTCCCTTACCAACTGCTCAAAAGATTTCAAGTGTCTTCCCTCGTATAAATCTGAAAGGGCTGTTACACCTAACAATTCCCATGTCTGCAAAAATACATGTGGGACTAAAGATTGGAATGCTTGCAACGGTATACGTTCATGAGATAGGTACACCCAATGATTTGCGCATACCTTTAATTTCCAACCTTTCAGTGCATCAGATGTAGTTACCAAGAACACCCTAGACCTATCTGCCCCTACATATGTCGCGGCCATCAGATTGAGTATGGAAGAGCGGGGAAACATCTAATTTTCCAACTGGGCCTAAAGGGACGTAGCTGTGGAGCTCCATAACGTACCTAACTGATCCATGATGGCAGCTACATTATATGCCGTTACATCTGGGACTCCCAAACCCCCTTCCTTAACCTTCTGATACAATAAAGTCCTGGCTACCCTCGCTCGTTTATTATTCCAAATGAACTGGAGAAACAGGTTCTGAATCTGAGAGGAGATACTAGTAGGTATTAACAGTGGAATAGTCCTGCAAAAATATAAGTATTTGGGAAGCAATAAAATTTTAACCAAATTGACTCTAGCAATCCAGGATAACTGGAACTTGTTCAGTCTTTCACATTACAATCTCAAATCTGCTATGAGCCCTGCCAATTTTCGCCCAATATCCTTATTAAACTGCGATATAAAATTATATGCCAAACTATTGGCGAATAGATTGAATGAGTGCTTGCCATCCCTAATAGCACTAGAACAAGTAGGGTTTGTCAAGGGCTGTCAAGCCTGCGACGGTACGCGCAGAATGTTAGATCTTATACAGATAGCCGGAGATTCTACAAATGCCTCCCTTTTTATTTCCCTAGATGCCGAAAAAGCGTTTGATAGAGTTAACTGGCAATACCTGGAAGGTACTTTGGATAAATTTGGTTTTCAATCCTTTATAAAATCAGCCATACTTTCTCTATATTCCTCGCCATCGGCTAGGGTTCTGTCTTCAGGTATTCTTTCTAGATCTTTCAACATCACTAATGGGACTAGGTAGGGATGTCCTTTATCCCCATTAATTTTTACCCTGTGTATGGAACCATTTGCGAAAATTATTCGAAATTCCGAGAATATCTCGGGTATACGGGTGGGTGGAAAAGAACACAAAATAGGATTATATGCAGATGATGTTATTGTGACCTACACTTCTCCCCTCGTATCTTTGGCAGAACTACTCCGCATCATCTCTAAATTTTCGGGGCTTCAGTTTTTTTTCAGTGGGGGGGATTTCTTTGGGGAATTGCTGGCCGGGAATTATCCTGCTGATGGAAGAACCAGATGAACTGCCCTCTCCTACCTGGTCATCAAATATCAGGGACTTGATGACCTTTTCCTGAAACTGCAGGAACGTATCCCCACCGCCGGCATATCTGCAGAGGACAAAGGCGTTGTATGCTGCCATCTGTGTAAGATGCACAGACAGCTGTTTATACCATACCTTGGTCTTGCGCATGGCGCTGTGTGGTTTTATGACCTGGTCAGACAGGTCAACGCCACCCATATATTTGTTGTACTCCTGTACACAATATGGTTTGGGAACTTGGGTGGTGGATCCGCGTACAGGGACAAGGCTGCCTCTGCTGTCGTGAATGCCGGTCAGTATGAGGACGTCCATTTTATCCTTCTACTTCAGGAGGAGCAGATCGTCACTGCAGACAGCTCTGCTCTCTCCTAATTTTAGGATCTGACCCAGTAAAGTTTTGGGGAGGCCCTTCTGATTTTTGCGGATTGTTCCGCACGCCAATGTGGATCTGGATGACGGACACTGTTGTAAGAGTTGTCCAGATAAAGATGATATCCTTTGCCAAGTAAAGGATGGATAAGATCCCATACGATCTTTCCACTAATTCCTAGGAAGGGGGGACATTCTGGGGGATCTATATGGGAGTCTTTCCCTTCATAAACCCTAGAAGAGTAGGTGTAACCGGTGGCACTTTCACAGAGTTTGTACAGTTTTATGCCGTACCGGGCTCTTTTATTGGGTAGATACTGCCTGAAGTGCAGTCTGCCCTTGAAGCTCACTAATGATTCATCTACAGAAATATTTTGTTGGGGGGTATAAACTTGGGAAAAACTTTGGGAGTAGTGGGCAATCAATGGTCTTATTTTATACAGCCTATCAAAGTGTGGGTCCTATGGGGGTGGGCACTGACTATGATCATTATAACTCAGGAACATTACGATGGCTTCGAATCGCATCCTTGTCATAACTGTGTGGTAAAGGGGGGGGGGTATTATATAAAATATCAGGGGACCAATAGTTCCTAATACTGGGCTTTTATATGAGATCAAAACTTAAAAATAAGCCACAAAACTTCCGCAATTCCACTGCGTTTTTGGGGGTCCAATTTTGGCCTCTCCCATAAAATGAGTCGGGATTCTGGGCGATAAATTGCTCCGCATAAATGTTGGTCTGCTGGACCATTAAATCTAAAAGGGCGTCTGAAAAAAAACGTAATAATAATCAAAGGGGCTGAAATCCGTATTGCCAATTTGAATGCCGGAGGGGGCTGTAAATTCAGGCACCTGGGGGGTATAATTGTCCGCAGCTTCCCATGTCAGCTCAGGCAGAGCAGGACCTACGGCTCTTCTGCGCCGACGGGGGGGGGGGGGGGTGCAGAGTCAGAGTCACTGGATAAAGATGAAGATGAAAGCACAAACTGTCCTTCACCTTCACTTGCGCTGTCCGTATCGGAACACATCATTTGTTTTTTCTTCCTCGGCTGTGAAGACTCATTTGGCCATCATTTTGTTCAGCTACTAACTCTATTTGTAACTCTATTTGTAACTCTATTTGTAACTCTATTTGTAACTCTATTTGTAACTCTATTTGTAACTTTTTTTGTAACTCTTTTTTGTAAAACTTTTTTTAACAAAAAATAAACAGCACTGCTCTCAACTGCGGAATGAGAACAGACCAGCAACCCTGCTGTATCCAAAGAGTAAGCGTGCCCTACCTACCAGGGGGAAACTAAATGTCAAAATACAGCGCGTAAAATTACGGCTCGTCAAAAGAAGTGCAGGACACTTCTTGGGACGTTTTTGGAGCCATTTTTCATAGACTCTATTGAAAACAGCTCCAAAAACGTCTGTAAAAAACCTGCGAAAAACGCGAGTTGCTCAAAAAACGTCTGAAAATCTGGAGCTGTTTTCCCTAAGGGTATGTTCACACGCAGTGACCAAAAACGTCTGAAAATACGGAGCTGTTTTCAGGCGAAAACAGCTCCTGATTTTCAGACGTTTTTGTAGCAACTCACGTTTTTCGCGACAATGATTACGGCCGTTTTTGGAGCTGTTTTTCAATGGAGTCAATGGAAAACGCCTCCAAAAACGTCCCAAGAAGTGACATGCACTTCTTTTGACGAGCTGTCATTTTACGCGCCTTATTTTGACAGTGACGCGTAAAATTAAGGCTCATGGGAACAGAACACCGTAAAACCCATTGAAAGCAATGGGCAGATGTTTGTAGGCGTATTAGGGTCGTTACGAACGCGGCGCTACCAAATATGTGTACTTTTTTTAACGTGTTCATTTTTTATCTATAATGAAATTCTTATTATAGGAAAAAATGCATTTTTTGTTTACACAATTTATAACTTTTATTTTTACACTTTTTTTTAACACATATTACTTTTTTTTCCCTTGTCCCACTAGGGGACATTTAGACTTGCAGCTTTGATCGCTGCTAGAGTACATTACATTTACCTACATAGTGTAATGTGTTCTAACTGTCATTGTGACGTGACAGTCACACTGACAGGAAGCCTCGGAGGACCGGCCGGAGGTTGCTCCTCCGGGGCTTCCGTACATGGCAACCCAGAGGTCATTGTCTGGCCTCCGATTACCACGACTAGCATCGGCAGCCCCCACAATCACTTAGTGGGGGCTGCCGATGTGCTTCAAACCCCATAAATGCGGTGATCGCAATCGGTCGCCGCATTTATGGGGTTATTTGCCGAAATCTGCGGCGATGGTCCGCTGGCCGGCAAGACTGGAATGTACTGGAATGTCCTTCACCTTCACTTGCGCTGTCCGTATCGGAACACATCATTTGTTTTTTCTTCCTCGGCTGTGAAGACTCATTTGGCCATCATTTTGTTCAGCTACTAACTCTATTTGTAACTCTCTTTGTAACTCTATTTGTAACTCTATTTGTAACTCTATTTGTAACTCTATTTGTAACTCTATTTGTAACTTTTTTTGTAACTCTTTTTTGTAAAACTTTTTTTAACAAAAAATAAACAGCGCTGCTCTCAACTGCGGAATGAGAACAGACCAGCAACCCTGCTGTATCCAAAGAGTAAGCGTGCCCTACCTACCAGGGGGGAACTAAATGAGACGTGGCATTGCTACCTAACAGGGAACTCGGGCAGTGGGCAATCTATGGACACAGCAGGGTGATGGCGACCAGGTACTGTGACAGGTGATAGCTGGGCACAGATCACACGGCAGAAGGACACTGTGGGTGACTGAAATTATATAATTATATATATTACAACCAGTGGGCACCAAAGGTGGTGATCCCTGCTCAGTGGGCACAACAGGGGCAGATCGCTGGGTTTTTGGTTGTTTTTTTAACAACTCTCCACTTTCCTCTCACTTTCCTCTCACTTTCCTCTCACTTTCCTCTCACTCTCCTCTCACTCTCCTCTCACTTTCCTCTCACTTTCCTCTCACTTTCCTGTCACTGTCCTCTCACTTTCCTCTCACTTTCCTCTCACTTTCATCTCACTCTCCTCTCACTCTCCTCTCACTTTCCTCTCACTTTCCTCTCACTCTCCTCTCACTTTCCTGTCACTCTCCTCTCACTCTCCTCTCACTTTCCTCTCACTTGCCTCTCACTTTCCTCTCACTCTCCTCTCACTTTCCTCTCACTCTCCTCTCACTCTCGTCTCACTTTCCTGTCACTCTCCTCTCACTTTCCTCTCACTTTCCTCTCACTTTCCTCTCACTTTCCTCTCACTCTCATGTCACTTTCCTGTCACTTTCCTGTCACTGTCCTCTCACTTTCCTCTCACTTTCCTCTCACTTTCATCTCACTCTCCTCTCACTCTCCTCTCACTTTCCTCTCACTTTCCTCTCACTCTCCTCTCACTTTCCTGTCACTCTCCTCTCACTCTCCTCTCACTTTCCTCTCACTTGCCTCTCACTTTCCTCTCACTCTCCTCTCACTTTCCTCTCACTCTCCTCTCACTCTCGTCTCACTTTCCTGTCACTCTCCTCTCACTTTCCTCTCACTTTCCTCTCACTTTCCTCTCACTTTCCTCTCACTTTCCTGTCACTTTCCTGTCACTTTCCTGTCACTTTCCTCTCACTTTCCTCTCACTTTCCTCTCACTCTCCTGTCACTTTCCTGTCACTTTCCTGTCACTTTCCTCTCACTTTCCTCTCACTTTCCTCTCACTGGCTTCCGACTTTGACAGAAAAGCGGGAAGGGGTTAAGGCAGCAATTTCCAAGCAAATGTCTCACAGATCACACGGCAGAGTATGAATAGTATATGGTTCCATCTTTCACAGTCTTTCCAAAATGGCTGATTAACCTCTAATGTGCTGGAATAAAGCAAAGCATCTTGAAAAATGGCTGATTAACCTCTTATTTGCTGAATTTTCACTAAAGTCTCTCAGAAAAGACACAGAGGTGATTATCCTGTTCGTGACGCAAATTTGTGGTGACGCGGGTGCCGAGTCGCGGTGCGCGGGGCTCTCTGAGCTGAAGTTGGTTTTCGCACCCTTTGGTCACGGTGGCGCACTTTCTCTCTCCCGCTCCTCGGGCCGCAGAACCAGTGAAATAAGTGGTGCTCGTGGGATACACTGTTCTCTGTCCCCTGGGATGTTATGTGGTGTACCCCGAAATAAGGATGTTCCAGGAGTCAGGGTTCAATAAACGTTCACAGTAGTTGTACTGGGCACAATACGCTCGGTGGTCACTTCTGTTACAGAGGCAATGTCTTTAAAGGAACAGTGTCATCACAAATTATTTTTTTATATGTTAAAGATGTTAGTGCTTTATTAAAAACGTTTATATTCATTTGTGTGTTTGTGTTTTACTTTTTCTTATTTTTACACTTTTTCTTCCCTATGGGGGCTGCCATTTTTTGTTCCATTTCTGTGTGTGTCGATTAACGACACATACAGACATGGAATACGGCAGCCACAGTCCCATAGGGACTGCGAACGGCTCCCGTCCCATTGACTGCAGTGTACGGCGTCTGTGTGGGAACTGCGCATGCGCCGCTCCCACACAGTCCTATTCGAAATTGGCGCCGTCCGGCGCCATTTTCCTGTGGACCGGAAGTCGCGGCCGGACAGTAATATTACTACTTCCGGTCGCGGCTTCCGGATTTGTGCACTTGCACCAGCGGCAGCAAACGGAGCGGACGGGCCGGAGGGAGCCGCGGCGGCAGGAGCAGGTAAGAGATTTCAATGTATGTTCGTGTTTGTGTGTGTTTACTACTGTATGTAAACCTACTACACTGTGGGTTAGCTCAAAAAATGGCGACACACAGTGTAGGAGGTTACACCGTTCAAACCCCCCGTTTATCCCGGCACTAGCCAGGATAAAGGAGGGGGGGAAGCTGAGAGCTCACTAGAGCGAGGGCTTTTAACCCAATGTTGCAATGCTGCAATTTTGGGAACAGCTCCATCTAGTGACCAAAAATGGGTAGTATTATAAATTAGAAATAATTTATAATATTTCCTGGACTCGTGCAAAAAAATTAAAAAAATTTGAACAATGTTTAATCACCCACACACTAAATGTTTAATTTTTAAAAAAAAAACATGTTTTTCTGGCAACACATTCCCTTTAAGTAGTCATCTGTTTCCCTTGTTAAGAACTCCTTCTCTCCAGACTGTCCTCTTTCTTTCTGCGAGCTTCTCTATGGCCTGATGTTGTAGGCCACCTGTTTCTGGATCCCGGATGGACGGACCCAGGAGCAACTCCACTTTACTGCTAACTCAACTGATCACTCCCTCCAACTCCCCTCTCCAACTGCCGCTGGACCCGCCTCTATCTCCTAAGCTCCTCCCACCTTCTGGAAACTTCCCCATAAGACACTCCTGCATAGGCTGTAAAGCAGAGCATTGCAAATTCACATTTACTTTATAAAGTGGCAGTGCCTAATAGTGGAAAAAGGTCATGAAATACAGTTACAGCACATTATCTTTCTAGTAATGTTTTGGGGACATCACATGCACGCGCAAAAAATGCTGCAATTTGCGTGCGCAAAAATTCAGTGTGGCATCTGTATATGGTGCGTGGCTGCCTGATTTTCGTGCAGCCGCCATCATTATGACACTCTGTTTTTATGTTACGAAACAGTGAAGAAGGAGGGGCTTTTATGTTTCCCTTCACTTCTTTAACAACTGTAGCGCGAATCACGCGCGTCACCCGGAAGTGTTTCCGTGTGCCGTGCGCGATTTGCACTCACCGATTGACTTCAATGGGTGTGTGCTGCGCGAAACACGGGCAAGTATAGGACATGTCGTGAGTTTTACACAGCGGACACACGCTGCGTGAAAATCACTGACCGTCTGAACGTCCCCATAGCCTAAAATAGGTCCATGCGACGTGCGTGATGTTCACACGCGTATCATGGACGTGATACACGATCATGTGAATAAGGCCTTATATTGTAATTTGTAGTGAATTTTCAGTGCGCAATCCGCACCAAAAACAGGAGACAAGTAAGTGGCTTATTCAGACGCCCATGTTCGGTCTGTGATATACGGACCGTGTATCGGCCATATTTCCTGCACCGACCACAGTGCAGGGAGCCGGGTTTCTAGCATCACAGTTATCTATGATCACAGTCCCTCCCCTCCCGTGGGAATATTGTCCCCGGTCCCTTACTGAAAGCATCATTACCGTATGGGACAGTATTCCCGCGGAGAGGCAAGGACTCCCAGCAACACTGATAACTATGATGCTAGGAGTCCGGCTCCATGAATTGTGGTCGGCCTGGGAAATACGGCCGATACACGCCCCGTATGTCACGGACCGAACGCGGCCGTCTAAATAACGCCTTAGTCTAGTTACACAGTGCGGTCAAATCCCATTTTTTTGCCATAATTTTTGCAAAATCGCGGCAAAAACGTGATTTGACCGCACTGTGAGAATATAGCCTAACAGCACTTTTCATGTTTTGTATCCTTTTTTTATGCAATTTTCGTAAATTGCGGCACAAATCACGCGGTCTTGCCGCAATTTTTATATAATCGCGGCAAAACTGCGCCATTTTTCCAGCAATTGCTAAAATCGCGGCAAAAAAAACGCTAGGAAAACTAAAAAATACCAATAAAACATTTTAACATAATTTATATATTTTACAAATGGGATCAGGGGGATGGGAAGCAGGATGGATAGGGGAAAACACTCACCAGCCTGCAGGTCCGGTCGGCAATGTAGAGGAGCTGGCTGGGGGGCGGGATCTCCACACGGAGCTTCTGCACATGCTGCATCTTCCCCGTCCAGTACGTGAAGCTACAACAGGTATGCAGGGGGTGCCGCGAGCGTTATAGGGGGGTTCCGCGAGCGTTGCTAGAGGCAGGGCGCGAGCGTTGCGAGGGGGGCCGTGAGCGTTGCGAGAGGGGGGCCGTGAGCGTTGCGAGGGGGAGCCCGTGAGCGTTGCAAAGGGGGGGCGACAGTCCGAGGGGGGGGTGATGACAGCCTGGTGGGCCCCTTTTCTTCATCCAAATGGCTGGGCCCCTGACAGGAGTAATAGTAGTACTGCCCTGATGGGGGCCCTGCCCGCGCATATTGCTCGATCTATGCTTTTTCGTGCTAAGTGTAAGGGTGGCTTTGGTCTCCCGGACTTTGTTTCCTACCATCAGGCCTCCCACTTGACACAAATTTTGGACTGGTTTAGGCACACTGAGATTAAAGCGTCGGTGTCGGTCACGAAGCGGGTTAGTGGACCCACTAGGCCGTACCGCCGCAGCGGGGAGGCAGCTGGCCAAACAACAGGACACCCCAGAAATACAATGTCCCGCACAAGGGTACCTGAATAGTCCAGATGGTGGCCGCAGCTCTGGCACAGATGAGATGGGTGCAGCAGATGGCGCCAAACGTGGCGGATGACACAGGAGCCGCAAGTTGCGCCAGACATGGCGGATTCCTCCGGACGTGGCAGATAACACAGGACATGGCGGATTCCTCTGGACGTGGCAGATGACACAGGACGTGGCAGATTCCTCCAGATGTGGCAGATGACACAGGACGTGGCGGATTCCTCCAGTCGTGGCAGATGACACAGGACGTGGCGGATTCCTCCAGACGTGGCAGATGACACAGGACGTGACAGATGACACAGGACGTGGCAGATTCCTCTGGACGTGGCAGATGACACAGGACATGGCAGATTCCTCTGGACGTGGCAGATGACACAGGACGTGGCATGACTTGATACTAGGGCAAAGCACAGGAAACAGGAACGGGGAACAAGGTACGGGTAACAACAGGAACGGGAAACACTAAGGGACCATTTGCAAGACAGACTGGGAAAACTAACAACGCTCAGGCATCGAACTAGGGGGCTGGACCCCTCTTATAGCCCAGGGTACTCACGGGTCAAAGGTCGTTCAAGATGTCCGGTGCGCGCACCCTGTGGGCTCCGGCGGAGGTGAGTGGATGCAAGCGCTGGCGTCTCCTGAGGAGGAGGCTGGGGCCAGCGCTTGCCGACTCGTGGCTGCGGCTGTCAGCGGGAGGCTGGAGCTGACAGCCCGCAGCCACGGACATTACAGTGTTAATGGAGCAGGCCTTTCTTGAAGTTCCTTTGCAGGCCTTACCTTGGTTGGGCAACCACGTTCTCCTGCGGACGCACCCGACTATCAGGCCCACCCTGGCGGTTGCGTCACGGCTCTTTCTCCGGAAAGAGATTTATCCGTCTCCCTCTCCCTTGTTTCCTATCTTGGGCAATCCTGCATTCCCACTGGGGAGGGAAGGGGGGCCCTTTCAGCTCTGGTTGAAGGCAGGTAAGGGACGTGCCCGCACACTTTATGCAGGATGAGACGTGGATGACTAGCGCACAGTTGGAATCCTTGTCTGATCCTGTCCCATTTACTACATGGCAGGTCACCCAGTTGAGACCCTTTCTCGCGTCCCTAACTAACTCATTGGCATACTCACGAGATAGTTCCCCTTTCGAACTCCTTTGCACGGGCACGGGCACGGGCAAGGTGTGTCACTCGTTGTCCAGACTTTATGCTCTCCTGATCTCTCCATCCAATTTGTCCACTCCTGCCTACTTGTTAAGCTGGGAGAGGGACTTGTGTCTAACATTCACTATGGAGCATAAGGATCGCTTGTTCACTATGACGCATAAATCCTCTATGGCTAGCAGGTTTCAGGAGGCGGGGTTTAAGGTCCTGTCGAGATGGTATAGAGTGCCTTCCAGATTGCATGCGATGATACCTGCGGTCTTGCCGTTGTGTTGGAGATGTGGTGACCATGTGGGTACAATTCTGCACATTTTTGGGGATTGCCCGCTCTTAACTGATTTCTGGTCTGAGGTGTTGCGAATTTCCCCGAAATGCATGGAATTCCTCCTTCCGAGATCTCTGGGCTTTTTCCTGCTCCATTTGTGTGATGTGCCATTATCCACATATCGACGCTCAGTGGTTCGCCACATGGTGAATGCAGCTAGACCGTGCGTCCCCGCGCTGTGGTTACAAACTTGCCCTCCATCGGTGGGCATGTGGTTCAGCAAAATCCTGGGGATTATGAGAATGGAGGGCCTCACGGCATCAATGAGAGGATCCAACGCCAACTTTTTTAAAACATGGCGTGTTTGGATTCGGTTTCAATCTTCTGTGGAGTACAGGACCATCATAGACTCTTGAGCATAATCCCTAGGCCCATTACGTCATGTCAGTTCTCTCTCCTTCCCTTTTCCTTTCTGTCCCCTCTTCTCTTTTGTTTCTCCTTAGTTCTTTCCTGTTCTCTTACGGGTTATTATGCCTGGCTGCGGGTTCAGGGTGCATACAAGAGTTTCTCTATCAATATTGATTACAATTGTACGTTGTTATTCTTTGTGTTCTTTGCACTCCTTGTAATTCCATATGCTGGCCTGTGGGCCGATGTCAGTGCTGTTTATGTCTGCACCATTATATTTGTGTATTGAAAAACGGAAAATAAAAGAATAAAAAAAAAAAAAAAAAAGACGGCTCCATTACGCCTGCAAACATCTGTCTATTGTGTGCAATGGGTTTTACGATGTTCTGATGAGACGAGGTGTAATTTTACGCGTTGCTGTCAAAAGACGGCGCGTAAAAAGACGCCCGCGTCAAAGAAGTGCATGTCACTTCTGGGGCCGTTTTTGGAGCTGTTTTTCATTGACTCCATTGAAAAACAGCTCCAATTACGTCCGTAATTGACGCAGCGAAAAACGCGAGTACTTGCAAAAGCATCTGAAATTTTTTACGCTATTCTGTTGTCACGAGCCTTAATTTTACGCGTTGCTGTCAAAATACAGCGCGTAAAATTACGGCTCGTCAAAAGAAGTGCAGGACACTTCTTGGGACGTTTTTGGAGCCATTTTTCATAGACTCTATTGAAAACAGCTCCAAAAACGTCTGTAAAAAACCTGCGAAAAACGCGAGTTGCTCAAAAAACGTCTGAAAATCTGGAGCTGTTTTCCCTAAGGGTATGTTCACACGCAGTGACCAAAAACGTCTGAAAATACGGAGCTGTTTTCAGGCGAAAACAGCTCCTGATTTTCAGACGTTTTTGTAGCAACTCACGTTTTTCGCGGCAATGTTTACGGCCGTTTTTGGAGCTGTTTTTCAATGGAGTCAATGAAAAACGCCTCCAAAAACGTCCCAAGAAGTGACATGCACTTCTTTTGACGAGCTGTCATTTTACGCGCCTTAGTTTGACAGCGACGCGTAAAATTAAGGCTCATGGGAACAGAACACCGTAAAACCCATTGAAAGCAATGGGCAGATGTTTGTAGGCGTATTAGGGTCGTTACGAACGCGGCGCTACCAAATATGTGTACTTTTTTTAACGTGTTCATTTTTTATCTATAATGAAATTCTTATTATAGGAAAAAATGCATTTTTTGTTTACACAATTTATAACTTTTATTTTTACACTTTTTTTAAAACTTTTTTATTACTTTTTTTTACTTTTTTCCCTTGTCCCACTAGGGGACATTTAGACTTGCAGCTTTGATCGCTGCTAGAGTACATTACACTTACCTACATAGTGTAATGTGTTCTAACTGTCATTGTGACGTGACAGTCATACTGACAGGAAGCCTCGGAGGACCGGCCGGAGGTTGCTCCTCCGGGGCTTCCGTACATGGCAACCCAGAGGTCATTGTCTGGCCTCCGATTACCACGACTAGCATCGGCAGCCCCCACAATCACTTAGTGGGGGCTGCCGATGTGCTTCAAACCCCATAAATGCGGTGATCGCAATCGGTCGCCGCATTTATGGGGTTATTTGCCGAAATCTGCGGCGATGGTCCGCTGACCGGCAAGACTGGAATGTCAGCTGTCGGGGACAGCTGACCTCCCGATTCCCAGACACTGTCCGTTAGGACAGTGTGCACTGGGAACCGCTCCGCAACTGTATGTCCTGGTTTGGAAAGCAAGCCTCTGGCAGGACGTACAGTTGCGGCGCAGCACGTAAAGAGGTTAAAAAATATAATATTACAGGTTATGAGTCCTAGATTCAGGAGATGGGACGTTGATCCCGGGATTTATTCTGATTGCCATATTTAGAGTCAGGGAGGAATTTTCCCCCAAATGAAGCAATTGGCATCAACCTCATGGGGTTTTTTATCTTCCTCTGGATCAACACGGTAGGGTTATAGGTTGGACTTGATGGACCGGTGTCTTTTTTCAATCTTATCAACTGTGTATAAAACAAATGCGAAATATTTGGGCGGAATGATGATTTATTAATGAAACTAGATGTAACGTGATGACAGCGGTTCCAGCTGGATAAGGAAACTTCTCCCTAATCTTTCTGAGCGCACAGGACCGAACTTGATTTTGGTACCAGAAATAATGCAAATGCTGTAAAAGCCTGATAGGCCGGTATCGATGATAATATCTGTTGGAGAAAACGAAAATATAAGTCATTCTGAACAAAACAACGAAAATTGAAGATTTTATGATAATTTGGAAAACTAAAGCCTTGATTCTGATTTATGGTGAATAAATAAGTGGCAGAATGTATAATATAGATCCCTATAGCATGCAGTTACATATGTCACCCACTGACCCCAATTGTAGAAATATAATTTTTTTTTTAGTATCCCTTTGTATCAAAAAGCATGATCAGCTACGTATTTCACCACAGTACAAAAAGGAATGACAACATATACGTAGTCCCCGAATATATGACGAAAGGCATACATTGAACCCGTGATAGGCCATGGACACGTTTGACATATACGTCTGGAGCATTTCCTGGCATATATATCTAAAGCGTGATGTGAATATAGTATAACTATGTATAGTAGAGATAAAGGACATTGAGGTTGAGGTATTTTATCATTTAGAAGGGTTTGTCGATGATGAGCTTATTAGGCTGGGTTCACACAACCTATTTTCAGACATAAACGAGGCGTATTATGCCTCGTTTTACGTCTGAAAATAGGGCTACAATACGTCGGCAAACATCTGCCCATTCATTTGAATGGGTTTGCCGACGTACTGTGCAGACAACCTGCCTTTTACGCGTCGTCGTTTGACAGCTGTCAAACGACGACGCGTAAATTGACTGCCTCGGCAAAGAAGTGCAGGACACTTTTTGCAACGTAATTTAAGCCGTTCTTCATTGAAGTCAATGAAGAGCAGCTCAAGATTTACGAACGTCAAAGACGCCTCACATAATGCGAGGAGGAGCTTTTACGCCTGAAACGACGCAGCTGTTTTCTCCTGAAAACAGTCTGTCTTTTCAGATGTAAAAGCCTCTCATCGTGTGCACATACCCTTACAGAGAGCTCGACTGCTCGAATCCCCAGCAATCAGTCGTGATCTTTAAGGTAACCTGACAGCAGGTGTTTAATCCCCCTGCAGCACCACCACAGGAGAAATAAGGCATTACATAGTGCCCATTGAAATCAATGGTCCGTCCATATAACCCGGCACAAGGACGTGTCCGATCCTCCATAGTGAAAATACTCTTTGTAGTTGTTCTCCGCTCTAGCTAAAAAATGAGGATCCAAAATGGGGGATCCCACTCAATGGACCCAGAATTCCAGAACTTGAAAATGAGTTTTCTAAACCAGATAACTTCTTTTAAAAAAAACTTTTTTCAACAGCAATAGAAACAGTCAGGTCATTTATACCCCCTTCCCACTCTGCAATTCAACTTCTAAAAATTATGGATCTCCCTCCTATTTGCTGTGATGATGAAACGTTGACCGCACAAAATGATGAAGACAAATCAAAAAATAAACTCCCCTCCCCCACATTGATAAATAATAGAGACCAGGAAATTGTATCTACTAGTAAAATAAAGTCTTCACCTGGGTCCTCTGTGCGCCGCATGTTAATACAAAGATGTTGTAAATCCTTGACACATTGTTGGCAATAGGCAAGAGATGAGCTTTGGGGTGAACTCAACGAGCGAGCTCCTCTGCCGAGATAAGGGTGTGCAAGGAACAGAGGGAGACCTAGTTGTGTCATCATCATGTTTCAGGTGTTATTTTCTCGCCCACTAGCCCATAGTGTTTGGAAATGACAGGCATAGAAGATGACGCCGGGCTGTAAGAAAAAACAAAATTACATGGATATTAGATTTATAAAAAAAATCCCAATATATCAAACTATTCAACAACGTTAGGTTTCCAGGATATAATCCGTTATATTACCGCTGCCTGTTGTCTCCTGCGCCATTTTTCCATCGTCCACGTGTTTTAAAGTGGATCCGTGATCTCATCCATTCCCTCCATATCAGGGAATTCATCCGCTCCTTGAAACCACTCCATGATGTAACTGAGAGGTTCGATAAGGCTGGCGTCAAGAAGAAAGACAGCCATCCAATATCCAAGGAATAGAAAGAGCTTGATCCATAAGCCGTCATAGGGAGGCCCAAAATTATAGGACTCCAGATTCTGCAACAAATAAGGAAACGGTTATTAAAGTGTTATTGACCTTATACAAGTGAATGAATCTTATATTTAGATTACAAAAAGAAACCAGGAGTATTAAAAAAGGTTATAGGAGGAGACTTCAGCCCTTCCCTCTATATTACTGTGTGCTTGATTGACAACAGATTTCCCAGGCAGCAGAGGTGGGGGGAGGGGTGAGTGGGCACATAGGAGATTGTGCCCACTAATAACAATCAGGGGCGGACAGAGACAGCAAAGCTTTTATGTAACAGCTAGTTTGTTGAGAGTGAGGTGATGGACATAAAGCCTCTTTCTAGAAAGATCTTCAGGGGCGCAGCTATAGTGGGGTGCGGAGGTAGCAGTGGACCAAGGACCATGGAACCTGGTTCCCTAAAGGGCTCTCTGGCCCATACATAGACACCAGAATGGCACATGGGAGGGTCAGGGCCCTGATAGAGGTTTTGCTTTACGTACCAGGAGCTTCAAGTTAAGGCTCTGAAGTTCTTGGATGGTGCGCCAATTTATTTTGTGGATTGTAATACAACAATAATTATGAACCATGGAAATCATTATCAATCCTTTATATGCCATAAAGTAGGCAGTGGGAAGCACTGGTCAGGCCCTCTGTTTACTGGTCCATTGGGCAGCTGCCTATATGGTACAGTATTCCCTATAGAGTCCCAGTGCTTCTACATATATGTTACAGTATGTCCTATAGAGCTCCTATGCAGCATATATGGTCCCGTATAGTAGGGTCCCTACAGAGCTCCTATGGTTCAGTATATTCACTCCTGATAACAATACTGCAATTATAATAATAATGATACTATAGAGGGTAAAAGTCGCACTCACTTCATGAATCCATATGAGGCTTTTCTGGAGCCAAGACACTTCTTCCTCTACAGGTGGAGCTGGTGTTGGAGTCACCTGTAGTAATATAGTTATTTTATACATTTCATTATAGTTATTTTATACATTTCATTATAGTTATTTTATACATTTCATTATAGTTATTTTATACATTTCATTATAGTTATTTTATCACTCTCAGTAAGTCAGTAGGAGGATTGAACTATCACCGGCTCTTATGTATCTTACTGATGGATTGTAATTAAACAATTATTATCTAGTAGTCAGTAGGAAACACTGTTATTTTCTATTTAAGATGCTGGTGGGCCCCCTGTTTACAGCGCTCTGTACAGCTGCACATGTAATACAGTATGCCCCATAGAGCCCCTATGCAGCAGCATATATAGTACAGTATTCCCTATAGAGCCCCTATGCAGCAGCATATATGGTACAGTATGCCCCATAGAGCCCTTATGCAGCAGCATATATAGTACAGTATTCCCTATAGAGCCCCTATGCAGCAGCATATATGGTACAGTATGTCCTATAGAGCCCTATGCAGCAGCATATATGGTACAGTATGTCCTATAGAGCCCTATGCAGCAGTATATAAGGTACAGTATGTCCTATAGAGCCCTATGCAGCAGTATATATGGTACAATATTTCCTATAGATATACTATGCAGCAGCATATATGGTACAGTATGTCCTGTAGAGCACCTATGAGGCAGCATATATGGTACAGTATCCCCTATAGAGTCCCTATGAGGCAGCATATATGGTATAGTATGTCCTATAGAGTCCATATGAGGCAGCATATATGGTATAGTATGTCCTATAGAGCCCCTTATGCAGCAGCATATATGGTACTGTATGCCCTATAAAGCCCCTATGCAGCTGTATATATGGTGTAGTATGTCCTATAGAGACACTATGCAGCAGAATATATGGTACATTATGTCCTATAGAGTCCCTTGTGAGGCAGCATATATAGTGCAGTATGTCCTGCAGATCTCCTATGCAGCAGTATATTTGGTACAATATTCCCTATAGAGCCCCTATGCAGTAGTATATATGGTACAGCATGTCCTGTAGATCCCCGATACAGCAGTATATATGTACAGTATGTCCCAAAGAGCCCCTTTGCAGCAGTATATATGGTACAGTATGTCCTGTAGATCTCCTATACAGCAGTGTATAAGGTACAGTATGTCCTATAGAGCCCCTATGCAGCAGTATATATGGTACAGTATGTCCTGTAGATCTCCTATACAGCCAGTATATATGGTACAGTATGTCCTGTAGATCTCCTATACAGCAGTATATATGGTACAGAATGTCCAATAGAGCCCCTATGCAGCAGTATATATGGTCCAGTATGTCCTGTAGATCTCCTATACAGCAGTATATATGGTACAGTGTGTCCGCCCCTGATAACAATGCTACTGTATAATAATAAAAATGATACTACAATGAGGAAAAATGACACTTACTTGATAAATCCAGTTAAGGCTTCTCTGGAGCCAGGACATCTCTTTCTCTTTGGGTGGAGCTGGAGCTGGAGTTGGAGTCACCTGTAGGAATATAGTTATTTTTTCATTTTCATTCTCAGTAAGTCGGTAGGAGGATTGATCTCACACCTGCTGCTAAGTATCTGACATAAAGAAATGTTATCAATCCAAGTAATATGTCATCTGGATCTAAGTCCAACTTCAGCAACAAGAACAATACAGAAAAGCACACAAAACAGAAAAAAGAAAATCATCCCGTAACCAAACATCACAACCACCATTGTCCTCTGCTAAGTTCTCAGACTGATTCTTGTTAGGATTATGGATGTAAAGCAAATTACACTCCCCAATAAGAAGAATTACTATTCTGTGAATATCAGACTCACCCAAGAGATCTGTGTCTTCAGGAGGCCTAGGAAGGTCATGCAAGGTGACGCCTTGGGTGGATCGGGTGGTAGCGGAGTAACCTGCAATAAACAGAGTGAACATAGAGGTCAGGGGAAGGTCAATGTCTGGTGGTGTTGTCATGTCATGGGCAAATCCTCTGTATGGGACCGTCACAGTGGTCGTTATGGCCAATAGTTATAAGGTGATAGGCTTCTCTAGGGAGAGGATTTACCCAAATATCCAATGGGCCATGGTGTGTTTACTTATGTTACATACATGGTGGAAGACAATAGCCCAATGCTTAAAATGTAATTTGTATCTGGTTTCTTAATTGTACATTTTGGTTATTTTGTAGTCACTACACGATGACTACATTGACCATAAGTCTCTTTGTTCCTTTAGATTCATATTTTTGGGAGGGATACTACTGTAAATATAATAATTTCAGTCTAGTATGACATATCTAAAAATACTTAAAAATGTTTGACTTACTCCGAAGATGTTCACCTCGACCCACCTAATGACCTTCTCGATCCGAGACGGTTCCTCCTTTGGTGGGATGGGTTTTTCTATAGTAATCTGTAAGACAAGATTGTGACTGTACATTAAATGTCTGCTCAGCGCCAATGTTCAGCCTGTAAAGCATGGACTGATTGTTTTCATACAAGGACACCAGGTAAAAAAGCAGAGGATTTGCCTTTGTAGATCCTGAGTAAACACCTCAATGACAAGTACTACACATGAGTAAAATATTGTATATAGCTCCACTTCTAAACAATAATTTCTTAACCCCTTCCCGACATCCACTGTACATGTATTTAAGTATGGGTCCGTAACTTCAGCTGTATATTACATTTGACACCCTGCTCTAAGGTCTGGGATCAGAGATAATTCCAATCCTGGCCATTTAACCACTAAGATGCCATGGTCAATAGTCTTCTCTGTCCCCCCATCACCCCCTGTGACGCAGGGGGCGGTGGTTTATCAGGGCAGCCGGGGAGGGCTAAATGAAGGGGATAGTATCCTATTAAAGGGGTTGTCTTAGAATTGACAATTATCACTTATCTACTGGATAGGTGATAAATGGCTGATCACTGGACGTGCCCCTGCTGGGACCGCCACCAACAGCGAGAATAGGGTTCCAGAACTGTATCTCCTTACCGCTGCTTTATTCAATGTCTATGGGACTGACGGAAACAGATGGGCGCTGTACTCAGCTGTTTCCGTTATTCCCATGGATTTTGAATGGAGCGGAAGAACGCATTCCCAACCACCCCTCTATTCAATGTCCTCCTCATTGTGGTCAAGCAGTGAGGAAAAAAACAGGGGGTTCAAGACCCACACTCAAGCAATCGGTGGGGGCCCCCAGTGATCAGACAATTATCACATTTCCTGTTGTATACCCCATTTAAGCCTTGTGCAGTGAATTGTATGAGCCAATCAACACACGTTTAAGTCCCCCTAGTGGAACTAAAAAAACTGAATATTTCAAGAATATATAAGAAAAAATAAATAAAAGTTTTTCAAAGGACCTTTCCCCATTTTTTATGTAAAATAATGTAAACAATAAAAAATAAACTTCTCACCAGGGAGACATTGAAAGGTTCCAGTAAAAAAAAAAACAACTTACAAAAACAAGTCCTCATACGTACGCTTATGTCGATGAAAAAATAAAAATGTATGGCTCATCGAAGAAGGGAAATTACAGTAAGAAAATTTAAATGGGCTGTGACGGAAAGGGTTAATATAATATAATTTCATTGTTGGAGCGAGCCAAGACAAAAGACAAGACTGCCGGGTGAACTGGGTGATTAATGGGCATAGAACATATAACATACATGGACAATATTGATAGTAAATTCTTACTCACCCCAAATACCGTCTCTCCGATATGCTCACAGCAGTCCCAAAATAGGGCATAGCCGTCCTTGGGGGGCAGAGCAGCCGGTGGAGCAACCTACAATAAAAACGTAAGAAATTATAGAGAAAAGCCGACATGACCACAATAAATGACTTATAATTGGGGGTCAGTAAATAACATAAGACCTCACGTATGCGCTGGAGGAGATTTATTCTCTGTGCATTACTTATGCCATTACTCTTTATATTAGTATGTAACTTATCTCATAACAGCCAAACCGGAGACGCCTCCATGGGTCCTTCTTTTCCATTTGGAGAAGTCTATAGTTTGACTGATATGAGCTAATTTGCATACTTTTTTCCCATGAAGCATTGGCTGTAAATAAGTCTCCATACATCTGCTTGCTCTCCTCAATAAGAGCCAGGACTCCCACCACTCTCTTTATATTAGATTATGACTCAGCAGCGACATTTGGTCTCCTGCGGTTCGCTGTAAAATGTGTGTATCTGAAGAGGATACAACTGATGTACAATATAAGATACAGTATAAGCGGGGCAATGATATCATCCCCCTACTCACCCCAAATATGGACTTTGTCATCCATCTGTATATGTCCGATAACTTGGACGGCTCTGCTCCAGGGGGCACTGCTAGGGCATTAGTCTAGAATAAAAAGTGAGATAGTAAATTGTAAGACAATACAAAGTACAAATGTCATAATGTAACACAGTGGTAGCCGGGGCCTAGACTGTCAACATTGTGTTTTCATAAAATGTAATAACCATTCACATTGAATAAGCCCCCGGACAACATGTGACGCTCATTGTCCTAGAAAAGCCCCACTTACCATCTGTGAACCAGTCAGAGGGCAGATTAGTATCGCAATAATACAAAGCTTCAACCACATCGTCAGTGGCTTTCACCTCAGTGAAATGAGCCAATGTGGAGGCAGCAGAGAAAGTGACCACACTGGTGTTTATGACATCACAAGCAACACCAGCTGTGACATCATAGCTGCATAGAAGGGAAAGACTGGATTATACCAGATTATACCAGATTATACCGGATTATACCAGATTATACCAGTTCTGTAACACAAATGTTGAACATATTAAAATGTTTGTGAATAATGGACAATATTTACCAATTAAAATGTGCCATAACTTTTTAAAACTTCCTAAAAAAAAGGGTTGTGGCTAGCAGAAGTTGTAAAATGCCCACATTTCTGAAAAATATAAAAGTGCTGTAGACATGTGCAGCAGTCATGAGGTGAAGTAAAGAAGAGAAGAGCGCCTAACATCCCTACCAATTTCAGCCGTGTGCAACATTTTTATAAATTTGGTGCAATTTGCTCCATTTTCGGCGCCTTGTAAACTGATGCCTTCTATGACAGTAATGATAAATCATAAAAATGAGGCTTTAAATTGTTATTCAAGAAAGCCTCATGGACTATAGATGCTAATCCAGCATTGCTCACTTATAATATATATTAGAAGGGATAAATGACTCGATGGGCATGTTTTGTCATTTTGACGATTTGCCGGTCCATTGAATATGATGGAAATAGATTTGTGTAGCTCTTACTTAGTTAATCAATTAACCAAAGTAATGTAATAGATAGTAAATCAGGCATTTTCCCGGATGGTCACTTTAAATATCAGGCTTTTATTATATATACAGTACACAATCATCTAGCAGAAAATCTGACATATACAGCACCAAATAATTCATATTACCTTTCTAATATACAATGCCGGAGATTTGCTTAGACACGTACACTTTGGATTTGAAGTGGATGCCACGCTGTGAAACGCGTCCATTACTAATATAGTGTGAGTGAGGACTGAGACTGATTTTAATGAGACGCCATCTACGCATGAGAAGCATTTGCTAAATCTAGTATTGGGGCAAAATGTGGGCAAATTTTTTTAAAAGAAATCTAACTGAACTGCTGGGACTGCAGCATCTTATCCACGGGTGCCGGGGCTGCACATTTACAAACGGCCGCAGCTTCCCCATCCATCACTGCTTTCCATTCACTGACAGTGAGGCAAAGCGCACTAGAAGTACCAGCTTGGCCGCGCTACCAACATAAACATGCAAACCTACTAATCAGGTGCCCCAAGAAGTGACATTACTACAAGTACAACGGACCTTTGAGTTGTGCTGATCTGGCGCGTAAAAACAGAAAATAGCCGTTCAAATAACGCTGACATTGTATATAACGGCATCGGAAGTGTAATAACATTCAAGTGGATACAACGTATAGAATATATCATAAGCTCGGGCCCTTATACATCTGGCATGACAACACCGACATCCACCATCTGATCAACACAGACACTCACCATCTGGCAATACTACTAAGGGTAAGTTCACACTGGCGTTACTATACGTTTATCTCTCTTCCGTCAGAGGAAGAGAGGATCGAAAGATTAAGCGGAAAGCAACGGTTCCGTTAGAATTACCATTGATTTTAATGGTAATTCTTTGGTTTCAGTTGCTTTCCGTTTGTCTCCGTTCGATAGGTTTCCTATTTTTTTCACGGAAATAAAAGTTCTACAGACTGCACTTTTGCTTACGTAGAAAAAAACGGAAACTTAGCGAACGGAGATAAATGGAAAGCAACTGAAACCAAAGAATTACCAATCAATGGTAAATCTAACGGAACCGTTGCATTCCGCTTAATCTTTCGATCCTCTCTTCCTCTGACAGAAGAAGGTAAATGTATAGTAACGCTACTGTGAAATTAGCCTAATACTGCTAATACTGCTAAGGCTCTGTTCACATCTACGTTGGGGTCCCGTTCTGACTGAAGCAATAGTGTAGTCGACTAATCTATTGATTCCGGCAAAACGACTGGTCCGGTGCACAAAAGAGACAAACGGAAACCAGGGGCACAGACTCCATGACCATTGAAATCAGTTTGCGTCTGTTCACGGTCCCGTTCTGACGGAAACCTCTGACGCAACATCAAAACGGGACCCCAACGCAGGTGTGAACAGAGCCTAATACTGCCAATATTACTAATATCGTAATACTACTAATACTACTAATACTACTAAGGGCATGGTCACACGTGGCATATCATTGCCCTGCTTATACTGCTAATACTACTAATATTACTACTAATACTATGATATCATTGCCCTGCTTATACTACTAATACTACTATTAGTACTAATACTATGATATCATTGCCCTGCTTATACTGCTAATACTACTAACATTACTACTAATACTATATCATTGCCCTGCTTATACTGCTAATACTACTAATATTACTACTAATACTATGATATCATTGCCCTGCTTATACTGCTAATACTACTAATATTACTACTAATACTATGATATCATTGCCCTGCTTATACTGCTAATACTACTACCATTACTACTAATACTATGATATCATTGCCCTGCTTATACTGCTAATACTACTAATATTACTACTAATACTATGATATCATTGCCCTGCTTATACTGCTTATACTACTAATATTACTACTAATACTATGATATCATTGCCCTGCTTATACTGCTAATACTACTAATATTACTGCTAATACTATGATATCATTGCCCTGCTTATACTGCTAATACTACTAATATTACTACTAATACTATGATATCATTGCCCTGCTTATACTGCTAATACTACTAATATTACTACTAATACTATGATATAATTGCCCTGCTTATACTGCTAATACTACTAATATTACTACTAAAATAAATCCTATATACAGGGCATACATGCTGCATCATCTGGCACAAATTATGTATATCATCCCTTATAACTTACGACTGTACTCCCAAAATATATTGCACCAAAAAGAAGAACCAAGGAGTCTCTAAGTCAAAAATTACATAATCTTTTTATTAGACAATATTACACTGTTTACAAAAAACAAGTTTCTAAAAATGAATCACAAATAAAAGCATGGCCGCCACATGGGTCAGTATACATCAGATATGGTCATATATGTAAAGACACATTACAGTATACCTCAAAGACAACAATATAGGTAGTGTGATGTAGATGGAGTGAGGTATACAGGCTACAGGTAATATGTTAAACTGCTTCAGGAAAACGGTAAGAGGGATGAGACTCCCATGTATGAAAAAATACAATAGAGAACAGGACTAGGAAACAACGTGTTATAATGTCCAAAAAAGGAAAGTTCAAGTGTATATAAATACCGGGGAGTTGTTCATACATATATAAGAGAGCCCAAATACCATGAACCAGCAAACAATGAACCAAGGAGCACTATCAAAGTACTAACCCATGTAGCTGAGACTCCAAAAATGGCGGCCGGCCCCAACGCGTTTCGGCTTCCGCCTTCGTCTGGGGGTGACATCTACAAGTATGTCCCTCCTATTTATCTAGCCTAAGGACCAATCAAAAAATGATTGGCCAGGTGAAAGCATTATATAATATAAATACCTCAATCAGCTGTGGCGTCATGTCCGCGTTTGTCAGTAGACAAACATCACATGGTGTGGGCATCATGTGATACGCGATGAGTGCGCCGCGTGATGATGTCACAGCGGCGCCCTTCATCCCGCGCACATCAAGATGCCGACTCCTAGTGAGTTGCCAATGACGCCAGCGCATGCGCACTAGATTGAGGCATATTGATAATAAATCCACCAAGTGTAGTATGTACGTATAGAGAAAGATTACACATCGTGCAGTGAGAATTAGATGTTCAATGTTCATAAATGTTTATAATTATACAAAAACCATAGTAGTCTATGAATATATATGGTTTTTGACCCAGAGGGAATACCCATATGATATATCGCACAAAATCTTCAAGAAAATGCATAATGGATTAATATTAAAATACATGATTTTATATTAAGACATAAAAAAGAAATTAAACGTGAATTAGACCATTATGTCACAAAATATACTGTGTTAAACAATACAAATTAGTGTATATACATATATCTTTTGTAGTGAAAAAAGAAGATAAATAAATAAGTAAGTGTTATATATAACAGACAAAAATTATATACACATACATCCACATACATCCAAGTATATATCTCAAACGCATAACACCATACCATATAAAGTAAAAATAGAGATAAATATATATACTCTATAGTAATAAGCGTTTATTGTCATGCTCATATATCTGTATGTGCATAAATCATAAGCACATATAGTCAGGTGAAAGGATATATATATATATGTATATATGTATAGAAATTTTCTGTGTGTAGGAGTGCTAACATAATAAGTACTTAGGAGTATAGAAATATATATTTCAATACTAAAGTGCAATAGTGCAAAAAAATCCATAAAATCTACAAAATTGTTTAAAAATTATACATTTCATTATTTTATTATTATTCTACGCTGCCATATATAGATTCCTATAGAAGTAAAACAACATCTGAAGAACAAATTGTTCTATATATATCAATCACTGTAACACAACGCTTCAGCATACATTGTTGTCTTTCACTGTATAAACAATGCATCACTGTATATCGATGGTATTTCATACACGTCTACATCTAGTAGACTAGGGAAGAGAAACTAGGAGAGAGAAAAAGGAACATATGTTAAAATCACACAAAATAATAATACATCACGAAATTAGTTAAAAAATGATGCCACACAAACACATACACAGTGATCAGAGAAACGCGGCATACCCATGCGATTCGTTTAAGCCTCTCGGCTGCATGGTCTTCAAAGTCCAAATCCATTTACTTTCCAATCGTAATAATTTCTTCATCAAATCTCCACCTCTTATATTTAATTCCACATGGTCTATTCCTCGTACCTTTAGTAGTCTAGAATTACAATTGTGATACTGTTTAAAATGGCGTGGAATCGTTTTCAATTTTTCTATTTTATCAGTATCATGGACCTCCTTTGCAGATTCAATATCCCGCACATGTTCACGTACTCTGATTCGAAAATCGCGTGTCGTCAATCCTATGTATATTTTATTACATGGACACACTGCATAATATACCACCCCGCGTGTAGCACATGTAATGTGCCATACAATTTTGAATATTTTACTATTCTCAGAATCAGTAAACTCTTCTGCACGTTCAATATTGGGACATGAAATGCATCCTCCACAAGGGGAACACCCCCATTTTGGGCCATTGGTCCCAAAGAATCTAGTTCCCTGTGCAACTGGGGTATAAAAACTTCGGACCAAATGGTCTTTCAAGTTTTTGGCACGACGATAGGTTACAGATGGCTGTATAGGCAATATCTTATTGAGTATCGGGTCAGCTTTCAGGATCGGCCAATATCTCTTTAAATGATCTTTCATCTCTTCCCACCGGGAATGATATGGCGTGATAAATCTCACCTCGTTAATTTTATTTTCTCGAACCGCTGGTTGTAAAAGTTTGTTTCTCTCCGTTTCCTGAGCTCTTTTTTTCGCTTTCCTGATGCACCGATTGCTGTAGCCCCGATCCATAAACCTATATTCTAAATCCTTAGCCTGTTTCCTAAAATCTTCCTCTCTGGAACACGTACGCTTTAGTCTAAGGAATTGACCTGTGGGAATGGCAGCAATAGTTTGTTTAGGATGTGCAGAAGTAGCGTGTAAAAGAGAATTCACAGATGTCTCTTTCCTGAAAAGATCAGTTTGGACATCACCATTTTCATCACATTGGATTTTGATGTCCAAAAAATCTACTTGTTTTTTGTCACATTTGTATGTGAGTTTGATATTCTGATCATTCAGATTTAATTCTGCCATAAATTGCTGTAATTGTTCAAGAGTCCCCTGCCAGATCAAGAAGATATCGTCAATGAAGCGGGCCCAAAAAATGACTCGGTTCATTGACGTACCGTGATCTGACAGGAACAAATTTCTCTCCCACAGCCCCAGGAACAAATTGGCATATGAGGGTGCACAAGATGCCCCCATTGCCGTTCCCTGGAGCTGTAGGTAGAATGACTCATTGAACGTGAACACATTGTGTGTCAAGGCAAAATCTAATAGTACACCAAGCAGTTTAATGAGCCCTTCCTCCAAATTGCTCGTACTCAAGAAAAAATTGGTAGCTTTTATCCCATCGTGGTGTCTAATGCTGGTATAAAGCGATTCAACATCGCAGGTGACTAACCACATGTCGACATCTAGATGGGTGCATTCCAATTTCTGTAAGAGATCTGATGAGTCCCTGATATAGGAGGGTAAGCATTCCACTAGTGGCTTAAGATAATAATCTATAAATTTACAGATGTTCTCTGTAAAGTTACCTTGGCCAGAAATAATCGGTCTTCCTGGTGGAGTCTTTATATTTTTATGTACTTTTGGCAAAAGGTACAATGTCGCTACTACAGGTATTGGAACAAGGAGTGCATCATATAAATCCTTAGTCACAACTCCATCATCCATCGCTTGTTTTAGAATTTTGGCCAGTTGTTCACTATAAGAAGAGATAGGGTTGAATGTTAATTTTTTGTAGCATTTTTTGTCTCTTAACTGACGATTCACTTCGTTTACGTACATCGTCCTCGGCCACACAACAATGTTTCCCCCTTTATCGGCGGGTTTGTAAATGACGTCTCTAAGATTTTTTAACTTATAGAGACTTTCTCTTTCATTTTTAGATAAATTGTCATTAACCAAAGTTGTTGGTATTCTATCAAATTCTTTGGACACTGTTTTCACGAATGTATCAATTGCTGGGCATAGGAATAGAGGTGGAAATTTGGCCGATTTTCTTTTTATACAGTCAGGAATGGCTCTTACCTGTATGTCATCTTGTTCGCCCATAAGTGTTTCAAGATCTCTTAGTGTAGTCCTTTCCTCAACAGTGTCAAAGATCTGATCCTCTTCCTTATAGTGCCATCTCTTGAACATCAAGGTTCTGGCAAACAGGTTCAGATCTTTTATGGCTGTAAAAGCATCAAATGGTGCAGTCGGTGAGAAAGTCAAACCTCTGCTTAATACATTTATATCAGTTACAGAAAGTATATGTTCTGACAAATTGATTACCTTGGGATTTCGATCCAAGGATTCAGCAGGTCTATTAGCTCTCCTTTTATTATAGCCACTATCTTTGTAATCAAATTTACGTTTGGATCTAGTGGGTCTTTGACTAAGTGTGAGGGACTGTAGTGTTGTTACTTCATTCTCACTTTGAAGTGAAGTAGATGACATAGAGGATGATCTGCTCAAATTTCCCTGACGTTCTTTTCGTCTCCAACGATACACTCTGTGTTGAGATGCATCATTTTGATCTCTTGAAAGTTTTTTGGTCTTCATGACTTGTATCTCCTTCTCCCAAATCTCAAACTGTTTATCCAAATCATGGCTAAAAAGTGAGAGATTTTCTGGTGTAGTGATCTCTTTCAATTCAATATTTAGTGCCTCAATTTCAACATCTATTGTTTCTAATGTTCCTTTATTGAGACCTATCAATAGATTCATAAACTTTTTAGAACATATATTACAGGCTTCTTCCCAATCAGAGATGAAACTCTCATTATCTATAGGGAAGGAGGGAAATAGCTGTATACGCAGCCCCCTAGGTATTAACCCTTTATGTATGTATTGTTCAAGAAAAGCTCTGTTCCACCAGGTTTTTGTTCGTCTATGAAGTAAATTCTTGAGTTTCCTTTGTATGTCTAAACTATTTCTCTGATCACTGGTGCTAGTATCTGTGGACTCATTGTTAAAAACAGATTCAATCTTGGACTGCCAGGCACGTTCTCTGGCTTTGTAGTCCATCGGGATTGTGATGCCCAATTCTGTAATAAATACAGACAAAAATACAATAAATCCTATATACAGGGCATACATGCTGCATCATCTGGCACAAATTATGTATATCATCCCTTATAACTTACGACTGTACTCCCAAAATATATTGCACCAAAAAGAAGAACCAAGGAGTCTCTAAGTCAAAAATTACATAATCTTTTTATTAGACAATATTACACTGTTTACAAAAAACAAGTTTCTAAAAATGAATCACAAATAAAAGCATGGCCGCCACATGGGTCAATATACATCAGATATGGTCATATATGTAAAGACACATTACAGTATACCTCAAAGACAACAATATAGGTAGTGTGATGTAGATGGAGTGAGGTATACAGGCTACAGGTAATATGTTAAACTGCTTCAGGAAAACGGTAAGAGGGATGAGACTCCCATGTATGAAAAAATACAATAGAGAACAGGACTAGGAAACAACGTGTTATAATGTCCAAAAAAGGAAAGTTCAAGTGTATATAAATACCGGGGAGTTGTTCATACATATATAAGAGAGCCCAAATACCATGAACCAGCAAACAATGAACCAAGGAGCACTATCAAAGTACTAACCCATGTAGCTGAGACTCCAAAAATGGCGGCCGGCCCCAACGCGTTTCGGCTTCCGCCTTCGTCTGGGGGTGACATCTACAAGTATGTCCCTCCTATTTATCTAGCCTAAGGACCAATCAAAAAATGATTGGCCAGGTGAAAGCATTATATAATATAAATACCTCAATCAGCTGTGGCGTCATGTCCGCGTTTGTCAGTAGACAAACATCACATGGTGTGGGCATCATGTGATACGCGATGAGTGCGCCGCGTGATGATGTCACAGCGGCGCCCTTCATCCCGCGCACATCAAGATGCCGACTCCTAGTGAGTTGCCAAGGACGCCAGCGCATGCGCACTAGATTGAGGCATATTGATAATAAATCCACCAAGTGTAGTATGTACGTATAGAGAAAGATTACACATCGTGCAGTGAGAATTAGATGTTCAATGTTCATAAATGTTTATAATTATACAAAAACCATAGTAGTCTATGAATATATATGGTTTTTGACCCAGAGGGAATACCCATATGATATATCGCACAAAATCTTCAAGAAAATGCATAATGGATTAATATTAAAATACATGATTTTATATTAAGACATAAAAAAGAAATTAAACGTGAATTAGACCATTATGTCACAAAATATACTGTGTTAAACAATACAAATTAGTGTATATACATATATCTTTTGTAGTGAAAAAAGAAGATAAATAAATAAGTAAGTGTTATATATAACAGACAAAAATTATATACACATACATCCACATACATCCAAGTATATATCTCAAACGCATAACACCATACCATATAAAGTAAAAATAGAGATAAATATATATACTCTATAGTAATAAGCGTTTATTGTCATGCTCATATATCTGTATGTGCATAAATCATAAGCACATATAGTCAGGTGAAAGGATATATATATATATGTATATATGTATAGAAATTTTCTGTGTGTAGGAGTGCTAACATAATAAGTACTTAGGAGTATAGAAATATATATTTCAATACTAAAGTGCAATAGTGCAAAAAAATCCATAAAATCTACAAAATTGTTTAAAAATTATACATTTCATTATTTTATTATTATTCTACGCTGCCATATATAGATTCCTATAGAAGTAAAACAACATCTGAAGAACAAATTGTTCTATATATATCAATCACTGTAACACAACGCTTCGGCATACATTGTTGTCTTTCACTGTAGAAATAATGCATCACTGTATATCGATAGTATTTCATACACGTCTACATCTAGTAGACTAGGGAAGAGAAACTAGGAGAGAGAAAAAGGAACATATGTTAAAATCACACAAAATAATAATACATCACGAAATTAGTTAAAAAATGATGCCACACAAACACATACACAGTGATCAGAGAAACGCGGCATACCCATGCGATTCGTTTAAGCCTCTCGGCTGCATGGTCTTCAAAGTCCAAATCCATTTACTTTCCAATCGTAATAATTTCTTCATCAAATCTCCACCTCTTATATTTAATTCCACATGGTCTATTCCTCGTACCTTTAGTAGTCTAGAATTACAATTGTGATACTGTTTAAAATGGCGTGGAATCGTTTTCAATTTTTCTATTTTATCAGTATCATGGACCTCCTTTGCAGATTCAATATCCCGCACATGTTCACGTACTCTGATTCGAAAATCGCGTGTCGTCAATCCTATGTATATTTTATTACATGGACACACTGCATAATATACCACCCCGCGTGTAGCACATGTAATGTGCCATACAATTTTGAATATTATTTTTAACTAATTTCGTGATGTATTATTATTTTGTGTGATTTTAACATATGTTCCTTTTTCTCTCTCCTGACAATAAACGCTTATTACTATAGAGTATATATATTTATCTCTATTTTTACTTTATATGGTATGGTGTTATGCGTTTGAGATATATACTTGGATGTATGTGGATGTATGTGTATATAATTTTTGTCTGTTATATATAACACTTACTTATTTATTTATCTTCTTTTTTCACTACAAAAGATATATGTATATACACTAATTTGTATTGTTTAACACAGTATATTTTGTGACATAATGGTCTAATTCACGTTTAATTTCTTTTTTATGTCTTAATATAAAATCATGTATTTTAATATTAATCCATTATGCATTTTCTTGAAGATTTTGTGCGATATATCATATGGGTATTCCCTCTGGGTCAAAAACCATATATATTCATAGACTACTATGGTTTTTGTATAATTATAAACATTTATGAACATTGAACATCTAATTCTCACTGCACGATGTGTAATCTTTCTCTATACGTACATACTACACTTGGTGGATTTATTATCAATATGCCTCAATCTAGTGCGCATGCGCTGGCGTCCTTGGCAACTCACTAGGAGTCGGCATCTTGATGTGCGCGGGATGAAGGGCGCCGCTGTGACATCATCACGCGGCGCACTCATCGCGTATCACATGATGCCCACACCATGTGATGTTTGTCTACTGACAAACGCGGACATGACGCCACAGCTGATTGAGGTATTTATATTATATAATGCTTTCACCTGGCCAATCATTTTTTGATTGGTCCTTAGGCTAGATAAATAGGAGGGACATACTTGTAGATGTCACCCCCAGACGAAGGCGGAAGCCGAAACGCGTTGGGGCCGGCCGCCATTTTTGGAGTCTCAGCTACATGGGTTAGTACTTTGATAGTGCTCCTTGGTTCATTGTTTGCTGGTTCATGGTATTTGGGCTCTCTTATATATGTATGAACAACTCCCCGGTATTTATATACACTTGAACTTTCCTTTTTTGGACATTATAACACGTTGTTTCCTAGTCCTGTTCTCTATTGTATTTTTTCATACATGGGAGTCTCATCCCTCTTACCGTTTTCCTGAAGCAGTTTAACATATTACCTGTAGCCTGTATACCTCACTCCATCTACATCACACTACCTATATTGTTGTCTTTGAGGTATACTGTAATGTGTCTTTACATATATGACCATATCTGATGTATATTGACCCATGTGGCGGCCATGCTTTTATTTGTGATTCATTTTTAGAAACTTGTTTTTTGTAAACAGTGTAATATTGTCTAATAAAAAGATTATGTAATTTTTGACTTAGAGACTCCTTGGTTCTTCTTTTTGGTGCAATAATATTACTACTAATACTATGATATCATTGCCCTGCTTATACTGCTAATACTACTAATATTACTACTAATACTATGATATCATTGCCCTGCTTATACTGCTAATACTACTAATATTACTACTAATACTATGATATCATTGCCCTGCTTATACTGCTAATACTACTAATATTACTACTAATACTATATCATTGCCCTGCTTATACTACTAATACTACTAATATTACTACTAATACTATGATATTATTGCCCTGCTTATACTGCTAAGGGCGGGTTCACACGTGGCGGAATTTCACTTAAATTCCGCTGCGGACACTCCGCAGCGTTAATCCGCAGCGGTGCCGTTTGTCCATTGACTTACACTTTAATTTAGCAGTGTTCGTTTAGACGTGGCGTAAAATTCCGCTGCGGAGCATAGGCTGCGGAGCGGAATTTGGTGTCCGCAGCATGCTCTGTCTGTTGCGGAGCAGTGGCGGACTCATGGCGGAATTTCTCCATTGACTTCAATGGAGAGTCAAAATTCCGCAATGAAGTCCGCAGATCTTATGTGTGGTGCGGAGCGTATTGTTTTTACTACCATGACATTTCTTCATTCTGGCTGGACCTATGTATTTCTAGGTCTACAGCCAGACTGAGGAAGTCAATGGGGCTCCCGTAATGACGGGAGCGTTGCTAGGAGACGTCTGTAAATAGTCACTGTCCAGGGTGCTGAAAGAGTTAAGCGATCGGCAGTAACTGTTTCTGCACCCGGGACAGTGACTACCGATCTCAATATACATGTATCTGTAAAAAAACATATAAGTTCATACTTACCGAGAACTCCCTGCGTCTGTCTCCAGTCCGGCCTCCCAGGATGACGTTTCAGTGTAAGTGACGGCTGCAGCCAATCACAGGCCAAGCACAGGCTGCAGCGGTCACATGGACTGGTGCGTCATCCAGGGAGGTCGGGCTGGATGCCGAAAGAGGGACGCGTCACCAAGACAACGGCCGGTAAGTATGAAAATCGTTTACTTTCACTAGGGAAAGTGCTGTCCCTTCTCTCTATCCTGCACTGATAGGGAGAAGGGAAGCACTTTTCCCGCAGTCCGCAGCAGCTAGTCCGCATCAATTTTCTGCACATTTTGTGCAGATCCGCAGCAGAATCTGCAACGCAGATTCTGTGCGGCATTGATGCGGACAGTTGCGGAGGAAATCCGCCACGTGTGGTCATGCCCTAATACTACTAATATTACTACTAATACTATGATATCATTGCCCTGCTTATACTGCTAATACTACTAATATTACTACTAATACTATGATATCATTGCCCTGCTTATACTGCTAATACTACTAATATTACTACTAATACTATGATATCATTGCCCTGCTTATACTGCTAATACTACTAATATTACTACTAATACTATGATATCATTGCCCTGCTTATACTGCTTATACTACTAAAATTACTGCTAATACTATGATATCATTGCCCTGCTTATACTGCTAAGGCTGGGTTCACACGTGGCGGAATTTTTACTAGAATGCAATGAAGTCTGCAGCTGTCATGCACATGTTATGTGTGCTGCGGATGCGTCTTGCTGTTTTGCCATGACATTTCTTCATTCTGGCTGGACCTATGTATTTCTAGGTCTACAGCCAGACTGAGGAAGTCAATGGGGCTCCCGTAATTACGGGAGCGTTGCTAGGCGACGTCAGTAAATAGTCACTGTCCAGAGTGCTGAAAGAGTTAAGCGATCGGCAGTAACTGTTTCTGCACCCTGGACAGTGAATACCGATCCCAATATACATCAACCTGTAAAAAAATAGAAGTTCATACTTACCGAGAACTCCCTGCTTCTGTCTCCAGTCCGGCTTCCCAGGATGACGTTTCAGTCTAAGTGACGGCTGCAGCCAATCACAGGCTGCAGTGGTCACATGGACTGCCGCGTCATCCAGGGAGGTAGGGCTGGATGCCGAAAGAGGGACGCGTCACCAAGTTTACGGCCGGTAAGTATGAAATTCGTTTACTTTCACTAGGGAAAGTGCTGTCCCTTCTCTCTATCCTGCACTGACAGAGAGAAGGGAAGCACTTTTCCCGCAGTCCGCAGCAGCTAGTCCGCATCAATTTACTGCACATTTTGGGCAGATCCGCAGCCGTAATCCGCAACCCGGATTAGGTGCGGCATTGATGCGGACAGTTGCGGAGGAAATCCGCCACGTGGGGGCATGACCTTAGTAGTAATATTAGTAGTATAAGCAGTATAAGCAGGGCAATGATATCATAGTATTAGTAGTAATATTAGTAGTATTAGCAGTATAAACAGGGCAATGATATCATAGTATTAGTAGTAATATTAGTAGTATAAGCAGTATAAGCAGGGCAATGATATCATAGTATTAGTAGTAATATTAGTAGTATTAGCAGTATAAGCAGGGCAATGATATCATAGTATTAGTAGTAATATTAGTAGTAATATTAGCAGTATAAGCAGGGCAATGATATCATAGTATTAGTAGTAATATTAGTAGTATTAGCAGTATAAGCAGGGCAATGATATCATAGTATTAGTAGTAATATTAGTAGTATTAGCAGTATAAGCAGGGCAATGATATAGTATTAGTAGTAATATTAGTAGTATTAGCAGTATAAGCAGGGCAATGATATCATAGTATTAGTAGTAATATTAGTAGTATTAGCAGTATAAGCAGGGCAATGATATCATAGTATTAGTAGTAATATTAGTAGTATTAGCGGTATAAGCAGGGCAATAATATAGTATTAGTAGTAATATTAGTAGTATTAGCAGTATAAGCAGGGCAATGATATCATAGTATTAGTAGTAATATTAGTAGTATTAGCAGTATAAGCAGGGCAATGATATAATATTAGCAGTATAAGCAAGGCAATGATATAGTATTAGTAGTAATAATAGTAGTATTAGCAGTATAAGCAGGGCAATGATATAATATTAGCAGTATAAGCAAGGCAATGATATAGTATTAGTAGTAATAATAGTAGTATTAGCAGTATAAGCAGGGCAATGATATCATAGTATTAGTAGTAATATTAGTAGTATTAGCAGTATAAGCAGGGCAATGATATAGTATTAGTAGTAATAATAGTAGTATTAGCAGTATAAGCAGGGCAATGATATAGTATTAGTAGTAATAATAGTAGTATTAGCAGTATAAGCAGGGCAATGATATCATAGTATTAGTAGTAATATTAGTAGTATTAGCAGTATAAGCAAGGCAATGATATCATAGTATTAGTAGTAATATTAGTAGTATTAGCAGTATAAGCAGGGCAATGATATCATAGTATTAGTAGTAATATTAGTAGTATTAGCAGTATAAGCAGGGCAATGATATCATAGTATTAGTAGTAATATTAGTAGTATTAGCAGTATAAGCAGGGCAATGATATCATAATATTAGTAGTATTAGCAGTATAAGCAGGGTAATGATATCATAGTATTAGTAGTAATATTAGTAGTATTAGCAGTATAAGCAGGGCAATGATACAGTATTAGTAGTATAATTAGTAATATTAGCAGTATAAGCAGGGCAATGATATCATAGTATTAGTAGTAATATTAGTAGTATTAGCAGTATAAGCAAGGCGATGATATCATAGTATTAGTAGTAATATTAGTAGTATTAGCAGTATAAGCAGGGCAATGATATAGTATTAGTAGTAATATTATTAGTATTAGCAGTATAAGCAGGGCAATGATATAGTATTAGCAGTAATATTAGTAGTATTAGCAGTATAAGCAGGGCAATGATATAGTATTAGTAGTATAAGCAAGGCAATGATATCATAGTATTAGTAGTAATATTAGTAGTATTAGCAGTATAAGCAGGGCAATGATATAGTATTAGTAGTAATATTAGTAGTATTAGCAGTATAAGCAGGGCAATGATATAGTATTAGTAGTAATATTAGAAGTATTAGCAGTATAAGCAGGGCAATGATATAGTATTAGTAGTAATATTAGTAGTATTAGCAGTATAAGCAGGGCAATGATATAGTATTAGCAGTATAAGCAAGGCAATGATATCATAGTATTAGTAGTAATATTAGTAGTATTAGCAGTATAAGCAAGGCAATGATATCATAGTATTAGTAGTAATATTGGTAGTATCAGCAGTATAAGCAGGGCAATGATATCATAGTATTAGTAGTAATATTAGTAGTATTAGCAGTATAAGCAGGGCAATGATATCATAGTATTAGTAGTAATATTAGTAGTATTAGCAGTATAAGCAGGGCAATGATATCATAGTATTAGTAGTAATATTAGTAGTATTAGCAGTATAAGCAGGGCAATGATATCATAGTATTAGTAGTAATATTAGTAGTATTAGCAGTATAAGCAGGGCAATGATATAGTATTAGTAGTAATAATAGTAGTATTAGCAGTATAAGCATGGCAATGATATCATAGTATTAGTAGTAATATTAGTAGTATTAGCAGTATAAGCAGGGCAATGATATAGTTTTAGTAGTAATATTAGTAGTATTAGCAGTATAAGCAGGGCAATGATATAGTATTAGTAGTAATATTAGTAGTATTAGCAGTATAAGCAGGGCAATGATATAGTATTAGTAGTAATATTAGTAGTATTAGCAGTATAAGCAGGGCAATGATATCATAGTATTAGTAGTAATATTAGTAGTATTAGCAGTATAAGCAGGGCAATGATATCATGGTATTAGTAGTAATATTAGTAGTATTAGCAGTATAAGCAGGGCAATGATATCATAGTATTAGTAGTAATATTAGTAGTATTAGCAGTATAAGCAGGGCAATGATATCATAGTATTAGTAGTAATATTAGTAGTATTAGCAGTATAAGCAGGGCAATGATATAGTATTAGTAGTAATATTAGTAGTATTAGCAGTATAAGCATGGCAATGATATCATAGTATTAGTAGTAATATTAGTATTATTAGCAGTATAAGCAGGGCAATGATATCATAGTATTAGTAGAAATATTAGTAGTATTAGCAGTATAAGCAGGGCAATGATATCATAGTATTAGTAGTAATATTAGTATTATTAGCAGTATAAGCAGGGCAATGATATCATAGTATTAGTAGTAATATTAGTATTATTAGCAGTATAAGCAGGGCAATGATATCATAGTATTAGTAGTAATATTAGTAGTATTAGCAGTATAAGCAGGGCAATGATATCATAGTATTAGTAGTAGTAATATTAGTAGTATTAGCAGTATAAGCAGGGCAATGATATCATAGTATTAGTAGTAATATTAGTAGTATTAGCAGTATAAGCAGGGCAATGATATAGTATTAGTAGTAATATTAGTAGTATTAGCAGTATAAGCAGGGAATGATATAGTATTATTAGTAATATTAGTAGTATTAGCAGTATAAGCAGGGAATGATATAGTATTATTAGTAATATTAGTAGTATCAGCAGTATAAGTAGGGCAATGATTTCATAGTATTAGTAGTAATATTAGTAGTATTAGGTCATGGCCACACGTGGCGGATTTCCTCCGCAACTGTCCGCATCAATGCCGCACCTAATCCGGGTTGCGGATTACGGCTGCGGATCTGCCCAAAATGTGCAGAAAATTGATGCGGACTAGCTGCTGCGGACTGCGGGAAAAGTGCTTCCCTTCTCCCTATCAGTGCAAGATAGAGAGAAGGGACAGCACTTTCCCTAGTGAAAGTAAACAAATTTCATACTTACCGGCCGTTGTCTTGGTGACGCGTCCCTCTTTCGGCATCCAGCCCGACCTCCCTGGATGACGCGCCAGTCCATGTGACCGCTGCAGCCTGTGCTTGGCCTGTGATTGGCTGCAGCCGTCACTTAGACTGAAACGTCATCCTGGGAGGCCGGACTGGAGACAGAAGCAGGGAGTTGTCGGTAAGTATGAACTTCTATTTTTTTTTACAGGTTGCTGTATATTGGGATCGGTAGTCACTGTCCCGTGTGCAGAAACAGTTACTGCCGATCGCTTAACTCTTTCAGCACCCTGGACAGTGACTATTTACAGACGTCTCCTAGCAACACTCCCGTCATTACGGGAGCCCCATTGACTTCCTCAGTCTGGCTGTAGACCTAGAAATACATAGGTCCAGCCAGAATGAAGAAATGTCAAGTTAAATAAGCAAGACGCATCCGCAGCACACATAACATGTGCATGACAGCTGCGGACTTCATTGCGGAAATTAGAATCTCCATTGAAGTCAATGGAGAAATTCCGCCATGAGTCCGCCACTGCTCCGCAACAGACAGAGCATGCTGCGGACACCAAATTCCGCAGCCTATGCTCCGCAGCGGAATTTTACGCATCGTCTAAACGAACACTTCTAAATAGAAGTGGAAGTCAATGCAGAAACGGCTCCGCTGCGGATTAACGCTGCGGAGTGTCCGCAGCGGAATTCAAGTGAAATTCCGCCACGTGTGAACCCAGCCTAATACTATGATATCATTGCCCTGCTTATACTGCTAATACTACTAATATTACTACTAATACTATGATATCATTGCCCTGCTTATACTGCTAATACTACTAATATTACTACTAATACTATGATATCATTGCCCTGCTTATACTGCTTATACTACTAATATTACTACTAATACTATGATATCATTGCCCTGCTTATACTGCTAATACTACTAATATTACTACTAATACTATGATATCATTGCCCTGCTTATACTGCTAATACTACTAATATTACTACTAATACTATATCATTGCCCTGCTTATACTACTAATACTAATATTGCTTATACTACTAATACTAATATTGCTAATACTACTAATACCACCAAAATAACAATAAATAAAGATCAGTGATACCGTCCAAAAAATGCAAGTGTGTGAATATTGGTCAAAGTCGTCGGTTTTAATATAGATACTCATAATAGCAGGGCCCACTATATGGAATTCATCTACAATTTTTTTATATTTTAACAGGTTATAACGTATTATTTTTATTCTATTTGATTGCATATAAATTAATGTCATTTATTATTTTCCTTTTTTTATTTATTATTGTTTAAAGGACATTGGATCCCAAGATTTGCACATAACTTCAAACCACTGTAAAAAACATATTTGTACTCGTCTTTGTTGTATATTGTTCCATATTGTCCTCTTGACATATGCAGAGAGCCGTGTAATCAAACATGACGAAAGTAAATAGATATAATTGATATTGATACAAAACCTGAACTAACATTGATTTAGTCTTGAGAGCCGGTTTTATCTCATATTATTTTGAATCTTTACTGTATGGGGTACAGATTACTGTGCACTCGACTACATCACGCATTTGCCTACGTCGTGGGTGAGCCGCTCTGTATTCCATTATATTATAATATTACTTCATTATATAATGATTAAAACTCCTTGGCGACATACGACGTACCATTACTGAGATGTCGCCAAGGTAAAGTATGGAGCCCGCTCCATACTCGGCGGGTGACGGCTGTGTTATATAGCCGACACCTCCCTCCAGTGGGTGGAATCAAAGTTTACTTTGATTCCGCCCCTTTAACATTTTAAATACCGAGGTCAATCGTGACCGCGGCATTTAAATTGTTAGAATCCGAGGGGCACCCCCTCAAACACGCCATCGCGTCCCTCTTGCAGCGAGATTGGCCATTTACAATGGTTGTTATGGCAGCCTGGGGGCCTAATAAAGGCCCCCAGTTCTGCCATCTTTGTACTCCTTTGAAGCTTTGCCTCTGTCACGAGGGGTACGTGGACCCACTGGGCCGTACCGCCTTGATGGTATGGCAGCTGGCCTAGAGGACACAGGTCACAGTCTATAGTTCGTATAGTGTACTTGTGGTAGCTCAGACAGTAGCAAGACAGGCTTAGCTGGGAACTAGGCAGCATGCAGGCACCAGGCGGGGTGTAGCAGGACAGACATAGTACACAGCACAGCACGACTTCAGCTCGACATGGCACTTGACCAGGATAGCACGGGATACAGGTTACAGGTAGCAGGAACGGGGAACACTGGGAACTGGAAAACACTTAGGAGACCATTTGCATAGACATACTAGGATAACGACAACAAGGCTCAGGCATTGGAGGGAGGGGCACATCCCTTCTTTTAGTACAGGGTGCTCTGGGAGCAATCAGCTCAATCTCCAACCTGTGTGCGACCTGGCTCCTTATCTGGACTGAGCTCACAAGCGCACCCTGGTGGTCACTAGGGAACAGGACGGCCGCATGTGCAGACATCTCTGGAGAGAAGTGCATCGACCGGACGTTGCAGCGTCCAGCAGGGCTTCAAAAGAGAATGACCATAGCACGATATACTGCAATACATTAGTATTGCAGTATATCATGCAAGTGATCCAACGATCGCTGGTTCAAGTCTCCTAGGGGGACTAATAAAAAAAGTAAAAAACATTAAAATAAAGGCTTTCTTTATGTTTAATAAAAAAAAGAATTAAAAGTTAAAAAAAAACCTTTTCCCATTTTTCCCTTAAAATAATGTTAGAAAAAATAAAAGTTAACATAACTGGTATCGCCGCGTCTGTAAAAGTCCAATCTATCACAATATGGCGTTGTTTAACCCGCACGGTGATTGCCGTAAAAATAAAAAATTATAAAATATTTTTTTGGTCACCTAAGCTCTCCAAAAAAATGAAATAAAAGTGATCAAAAAGTCGCATATACCAAAAAATAGTATCAGTGAAAACTACAGCTCGGGTCGCAAAAAATAAGCCCTCACATCGCTAAATTAAGGAAAAATTAAAAACGTATGGCTCTCAGAACATGGCGACACAAAACATTTTTTTTTTTTAGCAAATAGTTTTTTTTTTTAAAAGTGGTAAAACATAAAACAAAACATATAAATTTGGTATCGCCGTAATCGTTTCAACCTGTAGAATAAGGTGCACATGTAGTTTTTACCGCCAGATGGACGCCGTAAAGACGAAACCCCCCCAAAAAATGGTGTAATCGCTGTTTTTATCCAATTTCACCCTACAAATCCGGCTTTCCAGTACATTATGTGGTACAATAAATGGTGCCATGAAAAACTACAACTTGTCCCGCAAAAAACAAGCTCTATGTCGACAGTCAAACAAAGAAGTTATGGCTTTTGGAAGGCAGGGAGGAGAAACAAAAATGAAAAAGCTGAAATTGGCCGTGTCTCCAAGGGGTTTTAAATTGATTTACACGGACTGAAGGAAGAGAGTGCCTAAGAGCCAATCTGCATGAGCCAAGCGCATATTTCGCACCGCTGAGTTTTTGTAGCGGACCAAAAAAATTGTTTCTGAGAAATTTGTGAACTGTATTTGTAATGTCGGGGTAGGGAGACAGACAGGTGAGCCCTAATCTGCCCGCCACTCAGTCCCTGCCTACTTGCAACGACCCGCCCTAGGCGACGGGGTACAACTGGGCGACGGTCCCTACACCCAATAGGTGCATGATAGACAAACAGACAAGGGTACAAAGAAGCCAGGGAAATGGGGATGCTGCCCACGTGGACACCGTGAGCAACAAGCGAAGTGAACGAGCCGAGTCAAACCAGGAGATGAGCGAGGTACCATAACGCAGAGCAGAAAAGTGGTCAGTAAAGCCAAGGTCAATCACAAGCAGAGGATCAGTAGTTCAAGAAGCTGCAGAAGGGCCAGGAAACCAGCAGAGAAGAATCACAAGCAAAGGAGAAACATGAAAGGCAGATATAAATAGACAGAGGGCGGGACCTAGCTCCGTCTGGCCAGGCTGTGATAGGCTCTCCCACTCCTAAGCCTGCCATCCTGGGTGGTGGAAGATGGAGTCAGTCTCACAGGCATAGAAGCAGGTGCAGACTGACTAACTATGGGCGTGGACACAGAAGTTGTGTCTGGCAGATACTTTAGGGTATGTTCACACGGCCTATTTACGGACGTAATTCGGGCGTTTTTGCCCCAAATTACGTCCGAAAATAGCGCCTCAATAGCGCTGACAAACATCTCCCCATTGAAAGCAATGGGCAGACGTTTGTCTGTTCACACGCGGCGTAATTTACGCGCCGCTGTCAAATGACGGCACGTAAATAGACGCCCGCGTCAAAGAAGTGACCTGTCACTTCTTTGGCCGTAATTGGAGCCGTTATTCATTGACTCCAATGAATAGCAGCTCCAATTACGTCCGTAATTGACGCGGCGTTCAAGTGCCTGCACATGCCGTTACGGCTGAAATTACGGGGATGTTTTCAGGCTGAAACATCCCCGTAATTTCAGCCGTTACGGAAGCCCTTGTGTGAACATACCCTTACAGTATTATTCCAAGAAGTCTGATTGAGCCCATTGGCTCTTAAGTTTGGTATTGGCATTGAGGTTTGGTATTTTTTTGGTACATATGACAGGAATACATCGAAGATTAAAAAGATTATGCGGACATATTGGAGTATCCTAAGGCAAGACCACAGCTATGGGCCTTTATTTCTCCTGCATTGCTCAAAGGGAGTTTTCAGGTACTAGAAACCCCCTCCCTGAGGGTATGTTCACACGATGAGAGGCATTTACGTGTGAAAAGACAGACTGTTAACAGCTGCCTCGTTTCACACGTAAATGCTCCTCCTCGCATTTTGCGAGCCGTCTGAGAGCATTGAGTTCAATGAAGAACAGCTCAAATTACGTGGCAAAGAAGTGCCCTGCATATAATGTATATAAGTGTCCTGCACTTCTTTGCCGAGGCAGTCCATTTACGCGTCGTCGTTTGACAGCTGTCAAACGACGACGCGTAAATTACAGGTCGTCTGCACAATACGTCAGCAAACCCATTCAAATGAATGGGCAGATGTTTGCCGACGTATTGCAGCCCTATTTTCAGGCGTAAAACGAGGCATAATACGCCTCGTTTACGCCTGAAAATAGGTCGTGTGAACCCAGCCTTAAGTGTGCCCCTGCATCCAGTGCTATTCTTGCCATCAAAACGACGCATACATAGATGGAAGCCATAATGCCAGTGTAGTCAGGGTTGCAAAGACTGGATGCAATTATAACAGACCCTCAGCTGTGATAAGTAGTAGGTCGGTAAGGATTTTTAAACGCTAAGGGATCACTGATATATTATATGCCATACCACGATATAACTATACAAAATAGTATTTGGGTAAAAAGTATAATGGGGAAACTCCTGCTGACAGAGATACAGAAACACAACCATCATGGGCAGTGGCGCAACGATCGCGGTCACAGAGGGTGCAACCAGGATCAAGCTCGGAGGGGAAGGGGGCACGCAGACTCTGGACTCCCTAAGGGTATGTTCACACGCTAAATCAAAAACGACTTTACACAGGTGTTTTCAGAGAAAACAGCCTCCGATTTTCAACCGTTTTTTCTAGATGTTTTTGGAGCTGTTTTTACATTGACACAATGAAAAACAGCTCCAAAAACTTCTCAGGAAGTGACATGCGCCTTCTTTTCACAGGGCCTTTTTTTACGCACTGTTTTCGAAAACGCCAGTGTAAAAAACCACCCCGTCTGAACGAAACGCAGTTTTTTTCCATTGAATTAAATGGGCAGATGTTTGTAGGCGTTTAGCTACTGTTTTTCAGGCATATTTTGAGGCGTTTACACCCCGATTCATGAACATAAAACATAACTTTATAAATAACATTACTAGGAAAGGGGAAGTCCTTGGAGCTCCAAAACTTTGGCGTCTAACTGCCCCCTGTATAGCCACTTACCCCCAGCCGTCTCCCTACAGGCTCAGAGGCACCTTTCTGCTCCGCAGTTGGCTTGCCAAGTATGTAAAACCACTTCCCGGGACACCACCCAGCAGGAGTCCAAAATACGCCCATCTCCATGAGCAATTATGTATTTGTTAGGGACCATACCTCTGATGAATCCCCCACTTCAAATTACCACCAACTCCAAGGACTCCCCAATCCGCCAACAAAGCCACCGTGACTCCGCTCCTACCAGTCACCACCAGCCGACTCCTGTAAAAGAAAAAACACCAGCAGCAACAAAGAATCCACATCGCTAAACAAAACATAACACCTGTCCTTAAGGGAGGGCGGGCGGGACAAGGTCTAAACTGTTTTTCCTGGGGCGTGAATGGCGCGAACCTGTCCCTCACCCTTCCTATATGCCCTCTGTTAACCTCACCCCCTTCTCCTCCACCTTCCTCCCCCTCCTCCATTTGAACTTTTCACCTCATTCCTTCTCTCCTGCAACCCTGGTCATGTCTGCCTCCCCCAATCACTTCCTGATGTGTCCGGCTGTTTCTGCATGTAAACATACCCTAAGACTGCCACATCAGGCCCGAGCAAAGGTCTGCACCCCGGTACGGGACACGAGGATGTGCGCTGCATGACATATAACCAGGGGTGAACCTCGCCCCTCTGCTGCCTGAGGGGAACTATAAAAAGATGCCCCCCCCCCCCCCAAATCTATCAGAGTTTTCTCATTACTGGCTTTACACATCTAACACGCAATATATACATTTTTTAACCCCGTAATACAGAAGGTATTTTGGCCGCAAGTACCGGACCGAACTCAGTGCAGGGAGCCGGGCTCCTAGCATCATAGTTATGTACGATGCTAGGAGTCCCTGCCTCTCTGCGGGACAACTGTCCCGTACTGTAATCATGTTTTCAGTACAGGACAGTAGTTCCACGGAGAGGCAGGGACTCCTAGCGTCGTACATAACTACGATGCTAGGAGCCCGGCTCCCTGCACTAAGTTTGGTCCGGGACTTCCGGCCGAAATACGTCCGTCCATTACGGACGTCAATGTGCTCGTGTGAACCCAGCCTTAGTGACCAGAGCAATTTTGGCAGTTTTGCTATTCACAGATGTAACGCAGTATAACTCTGTATGTGTTTTATGTATCGATGTGAATTTTGCACTGTTTTCTTGGGACATGTGGTGCTTCCTTTTTGTGGTATATATGTATGGGTAACATTTTTGTTACTTTTTTTTTATAGCCGTGGAAAGACAGAAAAAAAAGAAAATTTTTGATTTTTCATCATTTAAAATGTAACAGTTTGAAGATAAAAGTAATTGTATCATAGAAATGGATTGTAATATATTTTTTCATTTATCCTGATCATAAGGACACCTGACTTGGAGGTGTAGATTATTTTTTTGGACCAGAAATATAGTATAAAACACAAGTGCTCCTTTTCTCAATTGCGCACTAAAATGTCTTCATTTTGTTTTTTACACCATGGTAGTAATGTAGGGGTAATGGACTGGAAGTCCAATAAATAATGGTAAAAAAACATTGTGTTCTACAAACTAGACACTCTAAAGTCTATTTCTAGCGGCTCAATTTCTGTTTTAACCCTTCACACTTTTTTCAGAATTTGTCCAAACTTGGGCCAAAAGAATGTAAATTGCATTTTTTTTCTACAAAAGTGTCACTTTTCTTAAGCCATTTCGAAACACCACATGACATATTGGTAAAAGTGACCCCTTTCCACATTCTGCTATTTCTCCCGTGTACGGCGATACCAAATATGTGTGTCTAATCTATTATACGGACCCGTTATAGGGCATATCACAGAAGGAGTCCATTTTGGCTTTTGGAGGCCTTTTTACGGCAGAGCTGATTTTAGGGAACCGCGCTATATTTGCCGTGGTACTGCCGGTCATTTTGACAAGTATAAATGTCCTGCTAATATTCATCTAGGGGTATAGTGAGTATTTTTAATAGGTGGAAAGAAATAAAAAGTAGGTCTTTCCAGAAAATACAGTATTGCTGCATCTTCACAGGGAAACATTATCCATAAAGTAACCCTCCCTTATGGTTCTCCCTACAAAAACAGTGTGAAAGTGAATAATGTGGGACTGTATGATACATTTTAAAGCAGGGATAGTTACAGGGACCAGGATTACAGGGACATGTAGGGCAATAAAATCGCGTGTCCCTTCGTATGCCATTTTTGCTGCACACTCTGCATCGCTTTTGGGGGTATTGTTTTTTTTGAGTAGCCGGCACAGGGTGTACAAAGTGACGTTCCACAAGCCGTCGGACATCTTCTGCCTCATGGCTGTGTCTGGGGTCAGGGGACTCAAATAAAAGGTGTTCAATCATGTTCTCCAGAAATAAAAAAAGAGTATTTTGCCCATTTGATTTTTGTACAGCACAAAGCCGCTGAATGCTGCCATCTGAATAAGGTGAATGGCCACCTTTTTACACCAGGCGCGGGACTTTCTTTGCACCAGCTATGGCTGTAAAGCCGGGTCAGACAAATCCACTGCCCCCATGAATTTATTATAGTCTGTGATGCAGACCGGCTTCTCTTTATCAGATGGGGCACCACGTTCCCTCACTGTCACTTTTGTGTCTGTGTGAACAGTGCTTAGCATGAACACATCCTTGCGGTCATTACATTTTATTGCAGGAAGGTTTCCACTGCAAAGACCACTTGATTCCCCCTTCTCAGGCGTTTTCTCACCCGCTCCTGTGGCAGCCCCTTCTGTATTTGCGGATTGTTCCACAAGCTCCTGTGTCAGCGGCATGCGGGTGCTTGTACAAGGGGACGCTGGTATAGAAGTTATCGGTGTAGAACTGATAACCCTTATTCAGCAGAGGCTGCAGCAAGTCCCAGACTATTCTGCCACTGCGTCCTCGCTCACTGGGACATCCTGGGGGGTGAATATCACGGTCTTTGCCGTCATAGCTTGTAAAGGCAGACGTGCAGCCTGTACCGCTCTCACAGAGCTCCTAGATATGAACCCCATATTTTGCGCTCTTTGAGGGGATGTACTGGCGGAATGAGAGCCGGCCTGTGTAACTCATCAGCGATTCATCCACAGCTAGGTTTTTTTCGGGGTTGTACATCGGCATAAATGACTAAATTTTTTTTATCAGGGGCCTTATTTTATACAGGCGGTCACGGCCTGGATCACTACGGGGGGCGGGGGGGCTGGTGATTGTCGTTAAAATGAAATAAGCGCATTAGGACCTCATATCGGCTTCTGGTCATAACGGCTGGAAAAACAGGTGTGGTATGTGTGGGGCTTGTTGCTCAATTTGACCGGATTGAGGGCTTTTTCACTAACCCCATGTTGAGGATGAGCCCCAAAATTTTTAAGTTCTCCAGTATTTGTGGGGTGCCGCTGCTCTGCATAGGAGGACGTTGGCTTTTCAGCAGAGAATTGGCGAGCATACAGATTGGTTTGGTTAACAACCAGCTCCAATAGTTCATCTGTAATGAATATTTTTTAAAAATCGAGGGCTGTAAAATTTTCCACATGAATATTTATCCCTGGTGTGGCAATAAATTCTGGGATATTAGGGGAAAATGACTCTGTGGGTGCCCACTCAATATATTCTGGGGGAATAGAGGGGCCGTGTTTTGTGGTACTTCTGCCACATGCCCTGTGCTTGTGGACTCTGCAGCGACACTTGCATTGCAGAAAGCGTATCACTGTCGTCGCTATCACTGGTAGACATCATCATTTTGTGCTGTCAACGTTTCATCATCACAGCAAATAGGAGGGAGATCCATAATTTTTAGAAGTTGAATTGCAGAGTGGGAAGGGGGTATAAATGACCTGACTGTTTCTATTGCTGTTGAAAAAAGTATTTTTTAAAAGAAGTTATCTGGTTTAGAAAACTCATTTTCAAGTTCTGGAATTCTGGGTCCATTGAGTGGGATCCCCCATTTTGGATCCTCATTTTTTAGCTAGAGCAGAGAACAACTACATAGAGTATTTTCACTATGGAGGATCGGACACGTCCTTGTGCCGGGTTATATGGACGGACCATTGATTTCAATGGGCACTATGTAATGCCTTATTTCTCCTGTGGTGGTGCTGCAGGGGGATTAAACACCTGCTGTCAGGTTACCTTAAAGATCACGACTGATTGCTGGGGATTCGAGCAGTCGAGCTCTCTGTAAGGGTATGTGCACACGATGAGAAGCTTTTACATCTGAAAAGACAGACTGTTTTCAGGAGAAAACAGCTGCGTCGTTTCAGACGTAAAAGCTCCTCCTCGCATTATGTGAGGCGTCTTTGACGTTCGTAAATCTTGAGCTGCTCTTCATTGACTTCAATGAAGAACGGCTTAAATTACGTTGCAAAAAGTGTCCTGCACTTCTTTGCCGAGGCAGTCAATTTACGCGTCGTCGTTTGACAGCTGTCAAACGACGACGCGTAAATGGCAGGTTGTCTGCACAGTACGTCGGCAAACCCATTCAAATGAATGGGCAGATGTTTGCCGACGTATTGTAGCCCTATTTTCAGACGTAAAACGAGGCATAATACGCCTCGTTTATGTCTGAAAATAGGTTGTGTGAACCCAGCCTAATAAGCTCATCATCGACAAACCCTTCTAAATGATAAAATACCTCAACTTCAATGTCCTTTATCTCTACTATACATAGTTATACCATATTCACATCACGCTTTAGATATATATGCCAGGAAATGCTCCAGACATATATGTCAAACGTGTCCATGGCCTATCACGGGTTCAATGTACGCCTTTCGTCATATATTCGGGGACTAAGTATATGTTGTCATTCCTTTTTGTACTGTGGTGAAATACGTAGCTGATCATGCTTTTTGATACAAAGGGATACTAAAAAAAAAATTATATTTCTACAATGGGGGTCAGTGGGTGACATATGTAACTGCATGCTATAGGGATCTATATTACACATTCTGCCACTTATTTATTCACCATAAATCAGAATCAAGGCTTTAGTTTTCCAAATTATCATAAAATCTTCAATTTTCGTTGTTTTGTTCAGAATGACTTATATTTTCGTTTTCTCCAACAGATATTATCATCGATACCGGCCTATCAGGCTTTTACAACATTTACATTATTTCTGGTACCAAAAGTCAAGTTCCGTCCTGTGCACTCAGAAAGATTAGGGAGAAGTTTCCTTATCCAGCTGGAGCCGCTGTCATCACGTTACATCTAGTTTCATTAATAAATCATCATTCCGCACAAATATTTCGCATTTGTTTTATACATAGTTGATAAGATTGAAAAAAGACACCGGTCCATCAAGTCCAACCTATAATCCTACCGTGATGATACAGAGGAAGATAAAAAACCCCATGAGGTTGATGCCAATTGCTTCATTTGGGGGAAAATTCCTCCCTGACTCTAAATATGGCAATCAGAATAAATCCCGGGATCAACGTCCCATCTCCAGAATCTAGGACTCATAACCTGTAATATTATATTTTTTAACCTCTTCACGCGCTGCGCCGCAACTGTATGTCCTGTAGAGTGCTTGCTTTCCAAACCAGGACATACAGTTGCGGAGCGGTTCCCAGTGCACACTGTCCTAACGGACAGTGTCTGGGAATCGGGAGGTCAGCTGTCCCCGACAGCTGCCATTCCAGTCTTGCCGGTCAGCGGACCATCGCCGCAGATTTCGACAAATAACTCCATAAATGCGGCGACCGATTGCGATCACCGCATTTAAGGGGTTTGAAGCACATCGGCAGCCCCCACTAAGTGATTGTGGGGGCTGCCGATGCTAGTCGTGGTAATCGGAGGCCAGACAATGACCTCTGGGTTGCCATGTACGGAAGCCCCGGAGGAGCAACCTCCGGCCGGTCCTCCGAGGCTTCCTGTCAGTGTGACTGTCACGTCACAATGACAGTTAGAACACATTACACTACGTAGGTAGTGTAATGTACTCTAGCAGCGATCAAAGCTGCAAGTCTAAATGTCCCCTAGTGGGACAAGGAAAAAAAAAGTAATATGTGTTAAAAAAAAGTGTAAAAATAAAAGTTAGAAATTGTGTAAACAAAAAATGCATTTTTTCCTATAATAAGAATTTCATAATAGATAAAAAATGAACACGTAAAAAAAGTACACATATTTGGTATCGCCGCGTTCGTAACGACCCTAATACGCCTACAAACATCTGCCCATTGCTTTCAATGGGTTTTACGGTGTTCTGTTCCCATGAGCCTTAATTTTACGCGTCACTGTCAAAATAAGGAGCGTAAAATGACAGCTCGTCAAAAGAAGTGCATGTCACTTCTTGGAACGTTTTTGGAGGCGTTTTCCATTGACTCCATTGAAAAACAGCTCCAAAAACGGCCGTAATCATTGTCGCGAAAAACGTGAGTTGCTACAAAAACGTCTGAAAATCAGGAGCTGTTTTCGCCTGAAAACAGCTCCGTATTTTCAGACGTTTTTGGTCACTGCGTGTGAACATACCCTTAGGGAAAACAGCTCCAGATTTTCAGACGTTTTTTGAGCAACTCGCGTTTTTCGCAGTTTTTTTACAGACGTTTTTGGAGCTGTTTTCAATAGAGTCTATGAAAAATGGCTCCAAAAACGTCCCAAGAAGTGTCCTGCACTTCTTTGACGCGGGCGTCTTTTTAAACGCCGTCTTTTGACAGCAACGCGTAAAATTACACCTCGTCTGATCAGAACATCGTAAAACCCATTGCACACAATAGACAGATGTTTGCAGGCGTAATGGAGCCGTCTTTTTTTTTTTTTTTTTTATTCTTTTATTTTCCGTTTTTCAATACACAAATATAATGGTGCAGACATAAACAGCACTGACATCGTCCCACAGGCCAGCATATGGAATTACAAGGAGTGCAAAGAACACAAAGAATAACAACGTACAATTGAAATCAATATTGATAGAGAAACTCTTGTATGCACCCTGAACCCGCAGCCAGGCATAATAACCCGTAAGAGAACAGGAAAGAACTAAGGAGAAACAAAAGAGAAGAGGGGACAGAAAGGAAAAGGGAAGGAGAGAGAACTGACATGACGTAATGGGCCTAGGGATTATGCTCAAGTGTCTATGATGGTCCTGTACTCCACAGAAGATTGAAACCGAATCCAAACACGCCATGTTTTAAAAAAGTTGGCGTTGGATCCTCTTATTGATGCCGTGAGGCCCTCCATTCTCATAATCCCCAGGATTTTGCTGAACCACATGCCCACCGATGGAGGGCAAGTTTGTAACCACAGCGCGGGGACGCACGGTCTAGCTGCATTCACCATGTGGCGAACCACTGAGCGTCGATATGTGGATAATGGCACATCACACAAATGGAGCAGGAAAAAGCCCAGAGATCTCGGAAGGAGGAATTCCATGCATTTCGGGGAAATTCGCAACACCTCAGACCAGAAATCAGTTAAGAGCGGGCAATCCCAAAAAATGTGCAGAATTGTACCCACATGGTCACCACATCTCCAACACAACGGCAAGACCGCAGGTATCATCGCATGCAATCTGGAAGGCACTCTATACCATCTCGACAGGACCTTAAACCCCGCCTCCTGAAACCTGCTAGCCATAGAGGATTTATGCGTCATAGTGAACAAGCGATCCTTATGCTCCATAGTGAATGTTAGACCCAAGTCCCTCTCCCAGCTTAACAAGTAGGCAGGAGTGGACAAATTGGATGGAGAGATCAGGAGAGCATAAAGTCTGGACAACGAGTGACACACCGTGCCCGTGCCCGTGCCCGTGCCCGTGCAAAGGAGTTCGAAAGGGGAACTATCTCGTGAGTATGCCAATGAGTTAGTTAGGGACGCGAGAAAGGGTCTCAACTGGGTGACCTGCCATGTAGTAAATGGGACAGGATCAGACAAGGATTCCAACTGTGCGCTAGTCATCCACGTCTCATCCTGCATAAAGTGTGCGGGCACGTCCCTTACCTGCCTTCAACCAGAGCTGAAAGGGCCCCCCTTCCCTCCCCAGTGGGAATGCAGGATTGCCCAAGATAGGAAACAAGGGAGAGGGAGACGGAGAAATCTCTTTCCGGAGAAAGAGCTGTGACGCAACCGCCAGGGTGGGCCTGATAGTCGGGTGTGTCCGCAGGAGAACGTGGTTGCCCAACCAAGGTAAGGCCTGCAAAGGAACTTCAAGAAAGGCCTGCTCCATGGACACTGTAATGTCCGTGGCTGCGGGCTGTCAGCTCCAGCCTCCCGCTGACAGCCGCAGCCACGAGTCGGCAAGCGCTGGCCCCAGCCTCCTCCTCAGGAGACGCCAGCACTTGCATCCACTCACCTCCGCCGGAGCCCACAGGGTGCGCGCACCGGACATCTTGAACGACCTTTGACCCGTGAGTACCCTGGGCTATAAGAGGGGTCCAGCCCCCTAGTTCGATGCCTGAGCGTTGTTAGTTTTCCCAGTCTGTCTTGCAAATGGTCCCTTAGTGTTTCCCGTTCCTGTTGTTACCCGTACCTTGTTCCCCGTTCCTGTTTCCTGTGCTTTGCCCTAGTATCAAGTCATGCCACGTCCTGTGTCATCTGCCACGTCCAGAGGAATCTGCCACGTCCTGTGTCATCTGCCACGTCCTGTGTCATCTGCCACGTCTGGAGGAATCCGCCACGTCCTGTGTCATCTGCCACGACTGGAGGAATCCGCCACGTCCTGTGTCATCTGCCACATCTGGAGGAATCTGCCACGTCCTGTGTCATCTGCCACGTCCAGAGGAATCCGCCATGTCCTGTGTTATCTGCCACGTCCGGAGGAATCCGCCACGTCTGGCGCAACTTGCGGCTCCTGTGTCATCCGCCACGTTTGGCGCCATCTGCTGCACCCATCTCATCTGTGCCAGAGCTGCGGCCACCATCTGGACTATTCAGGTACCCTTGTGCGGGACATTGTATTTCTGGGGTGTCCTGTTGTTTGGCCAGCTGCCTCCCCGCTGCGGCGGTACGGCCTAGTGGGTCCACTAACCCGCTTCGTGACCGACACCGACGCTTTAATCTCAGTGTGCCTAAACCAGTCCAAAATTTGTGTCAAGTGGGAGGCCTGATGGTAGGAAACAAAGTCCGGGAGACCAAAGCCACCCTTACACTTAGCACGAAAAAGCATAGATCGAGCAATATGCGCGGGCAGGGCCCCCATCAGGGCAGTACTACTATTACTCCTGTCACGGGCCCAGCCGTTTGGATGAAGAAAAGGGGCCCACCAGGCTGTCATCACCCCCCCCTCGGACTGTCGCCCCCCCTTTGCAACGCTCACGGGCTCCCCCTCGCAACGCTCACGGCCCCCCTCTCGCAACGCTCACGGCCCCCCTCGCAACGCTCGCGCCCTGCCTCTAGCAACGCTCGCGGAACCCCCCTATAACGCTCGCGGCACCCCCTGCATACCTGTTGTAGCTTCACGTACTGGACGGGGAAGATGCAGCATGTGCAGAAGCTCCGTGTGGAGATCCCGCCCCCCAGCCAGCTCCTCTACATTGCCGACCGGACCTGCAGGCTGGTGAGTGTTTTCCCCTATCCATCCTGCTTCCCATCCCCCTGATCCCATTTGTAGAATATATAAATTATGTTAAAATGTTTTATTGGTATTTTTTCGTTTTCCTAGCGTTTTTTTTGCCGCGATTTTAGCAATTGCTGGAAAAATGGTGCAGTTTTGCCGCGATTATATAAAAATTGCGGCAAGACCGCGTGATTTGTGCCGCAATTACGAAAATTGCATAAAAAAAGGATACAAAACATGAAAAGTGCTGTTAGGCTATATTCTCACAGTGCGGTCAAATCACGATTTTGCCGCGATTTTGCAAAAATTATGGCAAAAAAATGGGATTTGACCGCACTGTGTAACTAGACTAAGGCCTTATTCAGACGGCCGCGTTCGGTCCGTGACATACGGAGCGTGTATCGGCCGTATTTCCCAGGCCGACCACAATTCATGGAGCCGGACTCCTAGCATCATAGTTATCAGTGTTGCTGGGAGTCCTTGCCTCTCCGCGGGAATACTGTCCCATACGGTAATGATGCTTTCAGTACGGGACCGGGGACAATATTCCCACGGGAGGGGAGGGACTGTGATCATCGATAACTGTGATGCTAGAAACCCGGCTCCCTGCACTGTGGTCGGTGCAGGAAATATGGCCGATACACGGTCCGTATATCACAGACCGAACATGGGCGTCTGAATAAGCCACTTACTTGTCTCCTGTTTTTGGTGCGGATTGCGCACTGAAAATTCACTACAAATTACAATATAAGGCCTTATTCACATGATCGTGTATCACGTCCATGATACGCGTGTGAACATCACGCACGTCGCATGGACCTATTTTAGGCTATGGGGACGTTCAGACGGTCAGTGATTTTCACGCAGCGTGTGTCCGCTGTGTAAAACTCACGACATGTCCTATACTTGCCCGTGTTTCGCGCAGCACGCACCCATTGAAGTCAATCGGTGAGTGCAAATCGCGCACGGCACACGGAAACACTTCCGGGTGACGCGCGTGATTCGCGCTACAGTTGTTAAAGAAGTGAAGGGAAACATAAAAGCCCCTCCTTCTTCACTGTTTCGTAACATAAAAACAGAGTGTCATAATGATGGCGGCTGCACGAAAATCAGGCAGCCACGCACCATATACAGATGCCACACTGAATTTTTGCGCACGCAAATTGGAGCATTTTTTGCGCGTGCATGTGATGTCCCCAAAACATTACTAGAAAGATAATGTGTTGTAACTGTATTTCATGACCTTTTTCCACTATTGGGCACTGCCACTTTATAAAGTAAATGTGAATTTGCAATGCTCTGCTTTACAGCCTATGCAGGAGTGTCTTATGGGGAAGTTTCCAGAAGGTGGGAGGAGCTTAGGAGATAGAGGCGGGTCCAGCGGCAGTTGGAGAGGGGAGTTGGAGGGAGTGATCAGTTGAGTTAGCAGTAAAGTGGAGTTGCTCCTGGGTCCGTCCATCCGGGATCCAGAGACAGGCGGCCTACAACATCAGGCCATAGAGAAGCTCGCAGAAAGAAAGAGGACAGTCTGGAGAGAAGGAGTTCTTAACAAGGGAAACAGATGACTACTTAAAGACATTGCCTCTGTAACAGAAGTGACCACCGAGCGTATTGTGCCCAGTACAACTACTGTGAACGTTTATTGAACCCTGACTCCTGGAACATCCTTATTTCGGGGTACACCACATAACATCCCAGGGGACAGAGAACAGTGTATCCCACGAGCACCACTTATTTCACTGGTTCTGCGGCCCGAGGAGCGGGAGAGAGAAAGTGCGCCACCGTGACCAAAGGGCGCGAAAACCAACTTCAGCTCAGAGAGCCCCGCGCACCGCGACTCGGCACCCGCGTCACCACAAATTGGCGTCACGAACAGGATAATCACCTCTGTGTCTTTTCTGAGAGACTTTAGTGAAAATTCAGCAAATAAGAGGTTAATCAGCCATTTTTCAAGATGCTTTGCTTTATTCCAGCACATTAGAGGTTAATCAGCCATTTTGGAAAGACTGTGAAAGATGGAACCGTATACTATTCATACTCTGCCGTGTGATCTGTGAGACATTTGCTTGGAAATTGCTGCCTTAACCCCTTCCCGCTTTTCTGTCAGAGTCGGAAGCCAGTGAGAGGAAAGTGAGAGGAAAGTGAGAGGAAAGTGACAGAAAAGTGACAGGAAAGTGACAGGAGAGTGAGAGGAAAGTGACAGGAAAGTGAGAGGAAAGTGAGAGGAAAGTGAGAGGAGAGTGACAGGAAAGTGAGACGAGAGTGAGAGGAGAGTGAGAGGAAAGTGAGAGGAGAGTGAGAGGAAAGTGAGAGGAAAGTGAGAGGAAAGTGAGAGGAGAGTGAGAGGAAAGTGAGAGGAAAGTGAGAGGAAAGTGAGAGGAGAGTGAGAGGAGAGTGAGAGGAAAGTGAGAGGAAAGTGAGAGGAAAGTGAGAGGAAAGTGAGAGGAAAGTGAGAGGAGAGTGAGAGGAGAGTGAGAGGAAAGTGAGAGGAAAGTGAGAGGACAGTGAGAGGAAAGTGAGAGGAGAGTGAGAGGAAAGTGAGAGGAAAGTGAGAGGAAAGTGAGAGGAGAGTGAGAGGAGAGTGAGATGAAAGTGAGAGGACAGTGAGAGGAAAGTGAGAGGACAGTGAGAGGAAAGTGAGAGGAGAGTGAGAGGAGAGTGAGAGGAAAGTGAGAGGAAAGTGAGAGGAAAGTGGAGAGTTGTTAAAAAAACAACCAAAAACCCAGCGATCTGCCCCTGTTGTGCCCACTGAGCAGGGATCACCACCTTTGGTGCCCACTGGTTGTAATATATATAATTATATAATTTCAGTCACCCACAGTGTCCTTCTGCCGTGTGATCTGTGCCCAGCTATCACCTGTCGCAGTACCTGGTCGCCATCACCCTGCTGTGTCCATAGATTGCCCACTGCCCGAGTTCCCTGTTAGGTAGCAATGCCACGTCTCATTTAGTTTCCCCTGGTAGGTAGGGCACGCTCACTCTTTGGATACAGCAGGGTTGCTGGGCTGTTCTCATTCCGCAGTTGAGAGCAGCGCTGTTTATTTTTTGTTAAGAAAAGTTTTACAAAAAAGAGTTACAAAAAAAGTTACAAATAGAGTTACAAATAGAGTTACAAATAGAGTTACAAATAGAGTTACAAATAGAGTTAGTAGCTGAACAAAATGATGGCCAAATGAGTCTTCACAGCCGAGGAAGAAAAAACAAATGATGTGTTCCGATACGGACAGCGCAAGTGAAGGTGAAGGACAGTTCGTGCTTTCATCTTCATCTTTATCCAGTGACTCTGACTCTGCACCCCCCCCCCCCCCCCCCCGTCGGCGCAGAAGAGCCGTAGGTCCTGCTCTGCCTGAGCTGACATGGGAAGCTGCGGACAATTATACCCCCCAGGTGCCTGAATTTACAGCCCCCTCCGGCATTCAAATTGGCAATACGGATTTCAGCCCCTTTGATTATTATTACGTTTTTTTTCAGACGCCCTTTTAGATTTAATGGTCCAGCAGACCAACATTTATGCGGAGCAATTTATCGCCCAGAATCCCGACTCATTTTATGGGAGAGGCCAAAATTGGAACCCCAAAAACGCAGTGGAATTGCGGAAGTTTTGTGGCTTATTTTTAAGTTTTGGTCTCATATAAAAGCCCAGTATTAGGAACTATTGGTCCCCTGATATTTTATATAATACCCCCCCCCCCTTTACCACACAGTTATGACAAGGATGCGATTTGAAGCCATCGTAAAGTTCCTGAGTTACAATGATCATAGTCAGTGCCCACCCCCATAGGACCCACACTTTGATAGGCTGTATAAAATAAGACCATTGATTGCTCACTACTCCCAAAGTTTTTCCCAAGTTTATACCCCCCAACAAAATATTTCTGTAGATGAATCATTAGTGAGCTTCAAGGGCAGACTGCACTTCAGGCAGTATCTACCCAATAAAAGAGCCCGGTACGGCATAAAACTGTACAAACTCTGTGAAAGTGCCACCGGTTACACCTACTCTTTAGGGTTTATGAGGGGAAAGACTCCCATATAGATCCCCCAGAATGTCCCCCCTTCCTAGGAATTAGTGGAAAGATCGTATGGGATCTTATCCATCCTTTACTTGGCAAAGGATATCATCTTTATCTGGACAACTCTTACAACAGTGTCCGTCATCCAGATCCACATTGGCGTGCGGAACAATCCGCAAAAATCAGAAGGGCCTCCCCAAAACTTTACTGGGTCAGATCCTAAAATTAGGAGAGAGCAGAGCTGTCTGCAGTGACGATCTGCTCCTCCTGAAGTAGAAGGATAAAATGGACGTCCTCATACTGACCGGCATTCACGACAGCAGAGGCAGCCTTGTCCCTGTACGCGGATCCACCACCCAAGTTCCCAAACCATATTGTGTACAGGAGTACAACAAATATATGGGTGGCGTTGACCTGTCTGACCAGGTCATAAAACCACACAGCGCCATGCGCAAGACCAAGGTATGTTATAAACAGCTGTCTGTGCATCTTACACAGATGGCAAGATACAACGCCTTTGTCCTCTGCAGATATGCCGGCGGTGGGGATACGTTCCTGCAGTTTCAGGAAAAGGTCATCAAGTCCCTGATATTTGATGACCAGGTAGGAGAGGGCAGTTCATCTGGTTCTTCCATCAGCAGGATAATTCCCGGCCAGCATTTCCCCAAAGAAATCCCCCCCACTGAAAAAAAACTGAAGCCCCGAAAATTTAGAGATGATGCGGAGTAGTTCTGCCAAAGATACGAGGGGAGAAGTGCAGGTCACAATAACATCATCTGCATATAATCCTATTTTGTGTTCTTTTCCACCCACCCGTATACCCGAGATATTCTCGGAATTTCGAATAATTTTCGCAAATGGTTCCATACACAGGGTAAAAATTAATGGGGATAAAGGACATCCCTACCTAGTCCCGTTAGTGATGTTGAAAGATCTAGAAAGAATACCTGAAGACAGAACCCTAGCCGATGGCGAGGAATATAGAGAAAGTATGGCTGATTTTATAAAGGATTGAAAACCAAATTTATCCAAAGTACCTTCCAGGTATTGCCAGTTAACTCTATCAAACGCTTTTTCGGCATCTAGGGAAATAAAAAGGGAGGCATTTGTAGAATCTCCGGCTATCTGTATAAGATCTAACATTCTGCGCGTACCGTCGCAGGCTTGATAGCCCTTGACAAACCCTACTTGTTCTAGTGCTATTAGGGATGGCAAGCACTCATTCAATCTATTCGCCAATAGTTTGGCATATAATTTTATATCGCAGTTTAATAAGGATATTGGGCGAAAATTGGCAGGGCTCATAGCAGATTTGAGATTGGAATGTGAAAGACTAAACAAGTTCCAGTTATCCTGGATTGCTAGAGTCAATTTGGTTAAAATTTTATTGTTTCCCAAATACTTATATTTTTGCAGGACTATTCCACTGTTAATACCTACTAGTATCTCCTCTCAGATTCAGAACCTGTTTCTCCAGTTCATTTGGAATAATAAACGAGCGAGGGTAGCCAGGACTTTATTGTATCAGAAGGTTAAGGAAGGGGGTTTGGGAGTCCCAGATGTAACGGCATATAATGTAGCTGCCATCATGGATCAGTTAGGTACGTTATGGAGCTCCACAGCTACGTCCCTTTAGGCCCAGTTGGAAAATTAGATGTTTCCCCGCTCTTCCATACTCAATCTGATGGCCGCGACATATGTAGGGGCAGATAGGTCTAGGGTGTTCTTGGTAACTACATCTGATGCACTGAAAGGTTGGAAATTAAAGGTATGCGCAAATCATTGGGTGTACCTATCTCATGAACGTATACTGTTGCAAGCATTCCAATCTTTAGTCCCACATGTATTTTTGCAGACATGGGAATTGTTAGGTGTAACAGCCCTTTCAGATTTATACGAGTTGGTAAGGGAATATGGCGTAACTAGAACCATGTTTTACCAGCATCTCCAGATAAGACATATGATACAATCAATTGCTATCCCGGCTCCACCTACAAATCTTTCCTCGTATCACAAATTCCTGTTCAAATGGCAAGGACACAATAAGGGCTTAGCTTGTAGTTATGATCTCCTTTTGAAAAAGCAGACCTCGGGGAAGACAGAGCATATACTATGATGGGAACGGGAGATGGGTTCTACGTTTTCTATGGCACAAAGGTTGAAGGCTTCTAGTTGGATTGCTGGTCATTCCAAATGCGTTAATCATATTGAACTCACCCGTAAAATTCACCTGAGATGGTACCTAACACCATCCAGATGTGCACATATATTTCAAAGCAGTTCCAACTGATGCTGGAGGGGTGTGGCTCCTTGGGATCCACCTTGCATATGTGGTGGACCTGTCCCAAGGTTGGAGAAATGTGGAAGGAGGTCTTTCGCCTATTATTAGAAATCACAGGAATATCTCTTCCTCACTGCCCGGAATTGGCTATCCTAGACATCGGTTTAGAGGACATACTTCCAGAGCATCGGGTACTAGTGCACCATGTCTTTATTGCTGCTAGAATGGTAATTGCCAAGTCCTGGAAGTCTCCTATTTCCCCTACCCTGTTGGAAGTGATAGGCAGGGTAAATGTAGCATGTCACCATGAATCCATGCTATTACAGTCTCCCTCTGGTTACACAAAGAATGCACGGTATTGGGAGCTATGGGTAAAATCGAAATACCACACCTAAATGAAGAGTTATTTGGAACCATGACATAACGTGTATTATCATTTGTATGTATATGGCATAGCAAAGTTGTCTGTTGTTTCTTGTTCATGTATATCCTTTTTGACATATCACATGTATGTATTAATTCTATACAGGTCCATGTTCTAGGACCAAGGATGGTTTATACTGTTGAAAAAATTGTAAACATTTTCAATAAAAATCTATTGATTAAAAAAAACTGAAGCCCCAAAAAAATGCTGTGTGTGTGCCAAGCGAGGCATTCGTAAGGACACCACATACCATTGTGAGACGTGGCACACAAATCCCGGCCTGTGCAAAATATGCCACACCTCCTTGGATTTTTTATTTATTTATTCTTCATTCACCTTTTCTCTCTCCCATATTGGCCATGACCAATTATTATTTTGTTTACTGACCAGCCCCATTTAAAATTTGTAAAAAAACACCTAAAACAAAACTGAAAATTCTCACTATACCAACGACCCGAGGGAGCGTCTGTCTCATCCAGGTTGTAAATCGGAGTGAGAGGAATAAATCCAGAAGAGATTGGTTGTATCAGTAAATCTTTCTTTGCTGAGGCCTTTGATTTATTTTTTGGGCTGGATTTTATGGAATGGTGGGTAGGTTGGTGGTGGGACCTGCCATTCCCTCTCCCTCCATAGCGGGTTTTCCAGGTTGCCCTCCTTAGTTATTAAAATTAAAGTATTTCTTATTGTACCCTGTTGGGGTGCGGGTATTCTTGCGCTTTTAAACAGTCCTCACTCAGGATTTGGCAAACAATGCTCGTATTTATTTTGTGTAAATACAAAATAAAACCACAACAAAAAGCAGGTACATTAGGGGTTGAATTGCAGCTGCCTTCATATCGAGCAGCACCCCAATCCCCAGCTCATATGCTCTGAACTGAACCTGTCCCCCCCTCCTCTGGGTGCACTTAAATACACAATAATCTATTTCCCAGAATTCTGAAGTCTTAACCCCTTCCTGACATCAGCCGCATATATACGGCGCTGCCGGGAAGGTGTTCCCGCAAAGCGCAGTACAGTTACGTCTCAGTGATGGTGCGGGCTCAGAAGCAGAGCCGGCACCATCACCGCGGGGTGACAGCTGTATTATACAGCTGGCACCCTCCTGTAACTGCCAGGACCGGAGCTATTCTCCGATCCGGCTGATTAACCCCTCAGATGCTGCACTCAATATTACGCAGCATCTGATGGGTTTTAACCCGACCGGCAGCCAAGTGACGCAATCGCTGCGTTGCTATGGCAATCGGACGCCAGAAAACGGTGTCCGAGTCTGCCTTGTACGGGAGCTGATGAGGACCCACCTGTGGCGCGTCCTCATAGGCTTGCTGTCAGTGAATAACTGACAGCGCTAATACACTGCGCTACGTATGTAGTGCAGTTAACAAAAGTTATGTATGAACCACTCCAAACTACTGTTAAATCGCAGGGATGGTATAAAGACAACACCAATCCGCAAGGGCATGGTATACAAAAACACCTTAACATAGGGACATAACTGCGGTAGACAACAGTATTATATGAAAGATCATGAGGTCAGCATGTAAATTGCAATAGTGCGTAATTCATATAATCTGCTGTCCATTATACAACCATAATATCATGTCACCGCATAAGCTAAATCATGTCACCGCAAAAGCTAAATATGTCACTTAGCAGTCTGCAAACAAGTGTGCTCCGAGGGGAAACCTCGTTGCCATGCATCCAGAGGGAATATACCCTAAATGCACCCAAAGGTGAAAAAGACTTCCGATCTGTCTAACAACTTCCGATCTGGCTAATAGTGCAGTGTATTAGAGTAGCGATCGGGGCATCAGGTCCTCAAGTCCCTTAGTGGGACAAGTCAAAAAAGTTACAAAAAATGTGGTAAAACAATAAAAACACACAAGTTTCAAATAAAAATAAAGCTAAACTGACTTTTTTCCCATAGTAAGTCTTTTATTCTGGGAAAAATCGTAAAAATTAAAAAAAACTATACATAATTGGTATCGTTGCGTCCGTAACGACCCAATCTACAAAACTATTATGTAATTTATCCCGCACGGTGAACACGGTAAAAAAAAACATGAAAAACAACGCCAGAATCTTTGTTTTTAGGTCACATCTCCTTCCAAAAAATGCTATAAAAAGTGATCAAAAAGTCACATTTACTCCAAACTAGTACTAATAAAAACGGCAATCCATCCCGCAAAAAATAATTCCTGACACCGCTTTGTGCACGCAAAAATAAAAAAGTTATGGGTCTAAGAATATGGCGACACAGAAAACAAATGATTTTATAAAAAAAGTGATTTTATTGTGCAAAAGCTGCAATACATAAAAAAAAACTATATAACTTTGGTATCGCCGTAATCGTATCGACCCGCAGAATAAAGCTAACATGTAATTTAGAGAGCACTGTGGATGCCGAAAAAAAACCAATAAAAAACTATTCCAGAATTGCTTGTTTTTGGTAATTTCCTTTATCAAAAAATGAAATAAAAAATGATCAAAAAGTCCTACGTGCTCTAAAATGGTACCAATAAAATCTACAGCCCGTCTCGCAAAAAACAAGCCCGCACACCGCTCAATCAGCCGAAAAATAAAAAAAGTTATGCCACTAGTAATGCGGTGATGAAAAACATCTCAATGCGCAGGCCGGAGGGGAACATTCCTTCAGTTTCAGGGCCCTAATCTTTTCTGTGAGATTTACAGCAACGGATACGAAATCTCGTTTACCTCGTAATCTCAAGGGATTTCGTATCCGTTGCTGGAATCTCACAGAAAAGATTCAGAAGTGTCAGGATTCTGAGTACACATGACGTCCAGGCTGGATGGTCATGTGTATTCATTATCAGGACACTGTAGTAATGTTAGGGCTTGTGTATGAGGCTGCACATAGCGATATAACTATATCGCTAGTGCAGTGTAAATGAATGGAGAGGAGTGCATGATGCCGATTGGTCAGCGTCATGCACTCCTCTGTACAACGCCCACTTGGTCGAAAGTAAAAGTACGCCCACTTGGGCATTAAGAAAGCTCATTATCATAAACTAAAATCGCTCCTAACGTTGTGAAAAAAGATCGTTTTTTTAAATAAAAAGCATTACTGTCACCTACATTACAGCGCCCATCTCCTTATATAGGAGACAGGGCACTTATAATGTGGTGACAGAGCCTCTTTAAGTATACAGATGGCCGGGCAAATAGCATAACAGATCATCAATTAGTAGTAAACCTGAATAAGTTACTAACCCATGTGGCTCCTCAGATGTGACGACTCCCAAGTGTGGAGAAACCCCAACGCGCGTTTCGCGTAGATAGCTTTTTCAAGGGGTGTTCTGAATCGTATTAATTAGACCTCTTAAATGTGATAGGTCGAGAGACCAGCTGACCAAAGAGGCCAATAGGGACCTGAATATGTTCAGCCGCGTGTGCCACAGTCAGATCATCGCGAGACTCCAGCACCGAGCCATTGAGACCCGACCACGCATGCGCGGCTCTGGAAACCGCGCACGCGCAGACAGGTACAATCAAACAGCACGAGCGAGGTCCGGAGACGACAGGCTCGACACACACAGACGGAAAACAAGGTAAGAAGCGATAGTGAAGCTTATTGATTGCTTGGAAAAAATCAAAAGCAATTAATCTACCATTTAGAATGTGGCCCATTTTATAATCCTAAGAATATCATTCACCGCAGATGTACACAGACACATTATACTGAGATAAAAGGTCTCAAAGGTATCAATAAGCAGAAACATTCAAAAGTAGAAGAATGTATCCTGATGAAAGAAGTGATAAATAAAAATATATTAAAGAATGACAAATTATAAGCCATAATAGACAAGTGATAGGTCGAGAGACCAGCTGACCAAAGAGGCCAATAGGGACCTGAATATGTTCAGCCGGGTGTGTGACTCATATAGATAAAAATAAGTGACAAAAAAAGGAACATATAGTGATAAGATGCTGACAAAATATCAAGGTCAGCAATAATATTTAATAAATCATTAAAGTGAGTATATATTAATAAATATCCAAGAAGAATACAGACAAGGAAAAATACTATTTCCACATATGTATTCCGCGTGAATACCCATACATTAATAAAATAATATATATATATAAAAGTAACTAATAAAAAACACATACATACAAAGAAAATTATAAGTATTACATCAGGAGAATAAAAGTCTACATAAGAGAATATTAATTATATACTGCGATTTTTACAATGAATCCATTAATACAAATGCAATGACAGATAATAAAATATCAACATCGTGTGGACACGCTCCAAAAGGTCCCATCATGTTCCGAGGTGTAGAGAAAGAAGAGAATCTCTCCACATAAATCCAGCCTCTCACGTCCCACGTATAGTGACCATAGATAAATCAGACATACTCTGATATGGAGGAGTAGAATAAAAAACTAAACAGAACAAAAACATATATTAGTAGATATACAGATTAAAAAGGTTAAAAAACAAATAAAGATAGAGAGTTTAAAGGAATGAGGCAAAACTTAATGTCTCGTTCAGACCAACAGGGGCCATTGTACCAAGGGTAATAATCCACTTACATTCCCTCTGAGCCAACAATTTCTTAACATCCCCATCTCTAATGCCACAAAAGACTCTATCAATACCCCATGCCTTGAAAGATTTTGGGTCACAGGCATGGTGTATTTTAAAGTGTCTGGGGATTGTTTTAAGGAGTGTGAGGTCCTCGCCCTCTTTAGCAGCAACTATATCACGCACATGTTCTCTTACCCTAATCCTTAATTGTCTTGAGGTCAAACCAACATATACCTTCTGGCAGCCACAGGTTGCGTAATATATAACATTCGTTGTGCTGCAAGAGATATAGTGTCGGATCTCAAAAACCCTATTCTCTGTCATTGACACAAAGGTTGTTGTGCGGACCATATTCGTACATGATAGGCAATCACCACAAGGGTAACAACCCTGTCTGGGACTGCTTGATGAAAATAAGCTTTGTTGCCTGGGTACATAATGGCTCTTCACTAGCATGTCTTTAAGATTCATGCTCCTTCGAGCTGTCATTTGGGTTTTTTTTGGATGGATTTCCCACGAAAGCAGGTTCAAGGTGCAAAATTGGCCAATGCTTATCCAAAATAGATCTCATCGTATACCATTGATTATTATACGTAGTGACGTATCGAATATTATTTTGATCACTTTTCTTTTTATTTATTCCCAATGGATGCAAAATTTAATCCCGACTCGTGAGTTGTGCCCGTCTGTATCCTTTCTTAATACTTCTGTGACTGTACCCCCTGTCCAAGAATCTTTCTCGCAAATCCCTAGATTGTTTCTCAAAATTCACATTCGATGAACAGATGTGCCACATTCTCAAAAACTGCCCAGTAGGGACGGCGCCAATTGTCGAATGCCTTAAGGTTGTAGTTTTTAAAACGGGGTCACTTCTTGCGGGTTTCAACTGTACTGGTACCTCAGGGGCTTCTGCATACATGACTTCGCACTAGAAAATCCCCAGTAGGCCAAATGGTGGTCCTTTCGTTCTTAGCCCTCCCATGGGCCCAAACGGCAGTTTATCACCACAAATGGGGTATTGCGGCACTCAGAACAAATTGCGCAACAGAATGGGGTATTTTGTTTCTTGTGAAAATAAGACATTTTCAGCCAAATCTACATATTATTTGAAAAAAAAAATTTTGTTTTAATTCCCAGCCCAATTCAAATAGGTTCTGTGAAAAAACTATGGGGTGAAAATGGTCACAACACCCATAAATGAATTACTTGAGGCGTGTAGTTTCCAAAATGGGATCATTTCTGGTTGGTTTCCATTGCTTTGATACCTCTGGGGCTCTGCAAATGCGACACGGCACCCGAAAACCAAACCAGCAAAATCTGCACTCCAAAGAACACACAGCGCTTCTTCCGTTCTGAGGCCTTCCATGGGCCCAAACAGCAGTTTATCGCCACAAATAGGGTATTGCTGCACTCAGGAGAAATTGGGCAACAAAATGGGGTATTTTTTTCCCTGTGAAAATAAGACATTTTGATGAAAAATGACATCTTATTGGAAAAAATGACATGTATTTCATTTCACAGCCCAATTCAAATAGGTGCTGTGAAAAAACTGTGTGGTCTAAATTGTAACAACAACCATATTTGAATTCCTTGAGGGGTGTAGTTTCCAAAATGGGGTCACTTCTGGTGAGTATCCATTGCTTTGATGCCTCTGAGGCTCTGCAAATGCGACATGGCACCCGAAAACCAATCCAGCAAAATCTGGACTCCAACAAACACATTGCGCTCCTTTCCTTCTGAGCCCTCCCATGGGCCCAAACGGCAGTTTATCACGACAAATGGGGTACTGCCGCACTAAGGACAAATTGGGCAACAAAATGGGGTATTTTGTTCCCTGTGAAAAGAAGAAATTTTGATCACAAATGACATTTTATTTGAAAAAATTAATTTTTTTTAATTTCACAGCCCAATTCAAATACGTGCTGTGAAAAAACTATGCGGTCAAAATGGTAACAACAACCATAAATGAATTCCTTGAGGGGTGTAGTTTCCAAAATGGGGTCACTATTGGGGGATTCCTACTGTTTTGGCACGTCAACAACTCTTCAAACCTGGCATGCTGCCTAAAATATATTCTAATAAAAAAGAGGCCTCAAAATGCACTAGGTGCTTCTTTGCTTCTAGGGCTTGTGTTTTATTCCACGAGCGCAGTAGAGCCACATGTGGGACATTTCTAAAAACTGCAGAATCTGGACAATACATATTTAGTAGCATTTCTCTGGTAAAAGCTTCTGTGTTACAGAAAAAAAATTGAATAAAATTGAAATTCAGCAAGAAAAATGAAATTTGCAAATTTCACCTCCACTTTGCTTTAATTCCTGTGAAATGCCTGAAGGGTTAAAAAACTTTCTAAATGCTGTTTTGAATACTTTGAGGGGTCTAGTTTTTAAAATGGCGTGTTTTATCAGGGTTTCTAATACATAGGCCCCTCAAAGCCACTTCAGAACTCAAGAGGTACCTTAAAAAAAGGCTTTTGAAATTTTCTTAAAAATATGAGAAATTGCTGTTTATGTTCTAAGCCTTGTAACGTCCAAGAAAAATAAAAGAATGTTCAAAAAACGATGCCAATCTAAAGTAGACATATGGGAAATGTGAACTAGTAACTATTTTGGGTGGTATAACCGTCTGTTTTACAAGCAGATGCATTTAAATTCTGAAAAATGCTATTTTTTAAAAAGTTTTTCTCAATTTTGCAATTTTTCACCAATAAACACTGAATATATCGACCAAATTTTACCACGAACATGAAGCCCAATGTGTCACGAGAAAATAATCTCAGAATTGCTTGGATATGTTTAAGCATTCCGACGTTATTACCACATAAAGTGAAATATGTCAGATTTGAAAAATGGGCTCTGAGCCTTAAGGCCAAAACTAGGCTGCGTCATTAAGGGGTTAAGCAAAAGTTCTGTCCAATATTTGTGTTCCAGAACTAGTATAATCTGGTATAATCCAGTCTTTCCGTTCTATGGAGCTATGATGTCACAGGTGGTGTTGCTGGTGATGTCATAAACATACCTCCCAGCTTTTGAATTCGGAAAAGAGGGACATTTTAAGCCACGCCCAATATCCCGCATAAGCCCATCAAATCACAGCCAGATCCTTCTTCAAATAACGCGCGCACATTCTCACTGCGGATCTCTGGACTGTCTGGATATCACAGATATTATGGATCCAGTTATATCGTCTTTGTGTTACTTTTCCTAACTTGGGTATAACATTTGCTCATCACGGCGGCAGCAGCTGCAGGACAAACCTAAAGGCTGAGAACAATGAAAGTCAAGAGGGAGACCCTGTGGTGGATGACTTTTCAATTGACAGGTAGCAGAGTTACATGATGGGGAATTGTTTTTCCTGTTGTATAACTCTGCTACCTGTCAATGGAAAAATCATCTGTCAGAGGGAAAAATGTTTGCCCATGGCGGAGAACCACAAATAAACACTGGGGAATCAGACATGGTGGGGAAACATTTTTTCCCTGTGGTGGATGACTTTTCAGCTGACAGGTAGCAGAGTTACATGAAGGGGAATTATTTTTCATTGACGTCTAGTATATATCGCAGCGAAGGGAAGAAGACAGAAGTCGCTAGAGGTGAGGAGAAGTATTTTTATTCTTCATATTACAAACCTTATTATTTTGTTTTGCAGGTTCCGCTGGACCGTTTGGACTACCTCGTAGATTCGTTGGACTACTGCGATGATCTACGTTTTTAAAAAAATAAAATGGTCAAAGAGGGTTTTGTAGGAGAGTTCTTATTTCAATAAAAAAAATATTTTCTTATGTGTCTGTGTTTTTTTTAATCCTTTATTAGCGCCTTGGTAATGGCAGTTGTCTGATTGACTGCGTCCATTACTAAGGTGGGGCTTAGTGTGACCCAGTAAAAAGGCTGCAACTAACCCCCCATTATTACCCTGGTGCCCACCACCACTAGGGGTGTCGGGAAGAACCGGGTACAATCCAGTACCTGACCATCTGTAGTGATGGCCGGACCCTGGGGTGGCCGCAGGCTGATATTATTAGGCTGGGAAAGGCCAGAAACTGTGGCCCTTCCCACCCTGGTAATGCTAGCCTGCTGCTGCTTTGTTGAATCTGGCTGGTTAGGAAAATGGGGGGGAAAGCAATGTCGTTTTCTTTTTTTTTTTTTTTTTTAAATCGACGTGGGGTCCCCCCCATTTTCCATAACCAGCCAGATACAACACAGCAGCAGCAGCCTAGCATTACAAGGGTGGGAAAAGCCAAGGTTTTTGGCCCTTTCCAGCCTCATAATACCAGCCTGCTGCTGCCCAGTGCCCGACCATCACTACAGTTGGTCTGGTACTGGATCGCACCCGGCTCTTCCCAGCACCCCTGGTGGCGGTGGGTACAGGGGTAATAATGGGGGGTTAGTTGCAGCCATTTTACTAGCAAACATTAAGCCCCACCTAAGTAATGGACGTTGTCAATCAGACTGCTGCCGTTACTAAGGCGCTATTAAAGTATTAAAGAAAACACAGAGACATAAGAAAATATTTTTTTATTGACTTCCCCACATAAAAAAAATACGTAGATCATCAAAGTAGTACAATGAGCGCTGCACCCACTTCAAAAATGCTGATCGGCAGGGGATCCCGGAAGTCGGACCCCGACCCATCATCTTTTGATGGCCTATCCTGAGGATAGGTCATGAATTTTTAGGGACTGGATAACCCTTTTAACTCCATATGGAGCATCCATTTAGGCATTTTTATACTTAAAGTGTTTGGTAAACGGTTAACAAACTTCTGACGTGTCATAGTGACATGTCAGAAGTTTGCATTGGTGGGGGTCCGAGCACTGAGACCCCCACCAATCGCTAAAACGAAGACGCTGAAGCACTCGTGTGAGCACTCAGCTGCTTCGTTTCTGTTCTATTTACTGCCTATTTACTGCTTTTTGTCTATAGGGACAGTGATCAGTTCCCTAAGGCTTGCACCCCCTTTCATTTAAGCCTGTGCTGCAGGATTCTATTTTTGTAGATAGATTAGAAAGATAGATAGATAGATATATAGATAGATAGATAGATAGATAGATAGATAGATAGATAGATAGATAGATAGATAGATAGATAGATAGATAGATAGATAGATAGATAGATAGATAGATAGATAGATAGATAGATAGATAGATAGATAGACAGACAGAAGACAGACATAGATAGATAGATAGATAGATAGATAGATAGATAGATAGATAGATAGATAGATAGATAGATAGATAGATAGATAGATAGATAGATAGATAGATAGATAGATAGATAGATAGATAGATTGAGGCAGGGCAGGACATTGCTCAGACCGCCGGGACGGCGGGAGAGCAGTCAAAAACCGGGACTGTCCCGCCGGATTCGGGACGGTTGGGAGGTCTGTCATAAAAACCATCATGGTCACTTTCTCTGCTGCCTCCATATTGCTTCATTTCACTGAGGTGAAAGCCACTGACGATGTGGTTGAAGCTTTGTATTATTGCGATACTAATCTGCCCTGTGACTGGTTCACAGATGGTAAGTGGGGCTTTTCTAGGACAATGAGCGTCACATGTTGTCCGGGGTCTTATTCAATGTGAATGGTTATTACAATTTATGAAAACACAATGTTGACAGTCTAGGCCCCGGCTACCACTGTGTTACATTATGACATTTGTACTTTGTATTGTCTTACAATTTACTATCTCACTTTTTATTCTAGACTAATGCCCTAGCAGTGCCCCCTGGAGCAGAGCCGTCCAAGTTATCGGACATATACAGATGGATGACAAAGTCCATATTTGGGGTGAGTAGGGGGATGATATCATTGCCCCGCTTATACTGTATCTTATATTGTACATCAGTTGTATCCTCTTCAGATACACACATTTTACAGCGAACCGCAGGAGACCAAATGTCGCTGCTGAGTCATAATCTAATATAAAGAGTGTGGTGGGAGTACTGGCTCTTATTGAGGAGAGCAAGCAGATGTATGGAGACTTATTTACAGGCAATGCTTCATGGGGAAAAAAAAGTATGCCAATTAGCTCATATCAGTCAAACTATAGACTTCTCCAAATGGAAAAGAAAGACCCATGGAGGCGTCTCCGGTTTGGCTGTTATGAGATAAGTTACATACTAATATAAAGAGTAATGGCATAAGTAATGCACAGAGAATAAATCTCCTCCAGCGTATACGTGAGGTCTTATGTTATTTACTGACCCCCAATTATAAGTCATTTATTGTGGTCATGTCTGCTTTTCTCTATAATTTGTTACGTTTTTATTGTAGGTTGATTCACCAGCTGCTCTGCCCCCCAAGGAAGGCTATGTCCTATTTTGCGACTGCTGTGAGCATATCGGAGAGACGGTATTTGGGGTGAGTAAGAATTTACTACCAATATTGTCCATCTGTGTTATGTATATGCCCATATATCACCCTATTTACCCAGAGGTCATGTCTCTTTTTATATATATAAAATATTCGTTTTTTTTAGTTCCACAAGGGTGACTTAAACGTGTGTTGATTGGCTCATACAATACACTGCACAGGGCTTAAATGGAGTATACCACAGGATATGTGATAATTGTCTGATCACTGGGGGCCCCTACCGATTGCTTGAGTGTTGGTCTCCAACCCCCTGTTTTTCTCCCTACTGCTTGACCACAATGACGAGGACATTGAATAGAGGGGTTGAGAATTCGTTCTTCCGCTCCATTCAAAATCCATGGGAATAATGGAAACAGCTGAGTACAGCGCCCATCTGTTTCCGTCAGTCCCATAGACATTGAATAAAGCAGCGGTAAGGAGATACAGTTCTGGAACCCTATTCTCGCTGTTGGTGGCGGTCCCAGCAGGGGCGCGTCCAGTGATCAGCCATTTATCACCTATCCAGTAGATAAGTGATAATTGTCAATTCTAAGACAACCCCTTCAATAGGATACTATCCCCTTCATTTAGCCCTCCCCCGGCTGCCCTGATAAACCACCGCCCCCGCGTCACAGGGGGCGATGGGGGACAGAGAAGACTATTGACCAAGGCATATTTGTGGTTAAATGGCCAGGATTGGAATTATCTCTGATCCCAGACCTTAGAGCAGGGTGTCAAATGTAATATACAGCTGACACAGGCTGTACATGTCGTGGGCTCAGTTCCAGACCCATACTTACATACATGTACAGTGGATGTTGAGAAAGGGTTAAGAAATTATTGTTTAGAAGTGGAGCTATATACAATATTTTACTCATGTGTAGTACTTGTCGTTGAGGTGTTTACTCAGGATCTACAAAGGCAAATCCTCTGCTTCTTTACGTGGTGTCCTTGTATGAAACAATCAGTCCATGCTTTACAGACTGAACATTGGCGCTGAGCAGACATTTAATGTACAGTGACAATCTTGTCTTACAGATTACTATAGAAAACTCATCCCATCAAAGGAGGAACCGTCTCGGATCGAGAAGGTCATTAGGTGGGTCGAGGAGAACATCTTCGGAATAAGTCAAACATTTTTAAGTATTTTTAGATATGTCATACTAGACTGAAATGATTAAATATACAGTAGTATCCCTCCCAAAAATATGAATCTAAAGGAACAAAGAGACTTATGGTCAATGTAGTCATCGTGTAGTGACTACGAATTAACCAAAATGTACAATTAAGAAACCAGATACAAATTACATTTTAAGCCTTGGGCTATTGTCTTCCACCATGTATGTAACATAAGTAAACACACCATGGCCCATTGGATATTTGGGTAAATCCTCTCCCTAGGGAAGCCTATCACCTTATAACTATTGGCCATAACGACCACTGTGTCAGTCCCATACAGAGGATTTGCCCATGACATGACAACACCACCAGACATTGACCTTCCCCTGACCTCTATGTTCACTCTGTTTATTGCAGGTTACTCCGCTACCACCCGATCCACCCAAGGCGTCACCTTGCATGACCTTCCTAGGCCTCCTGAAGACACAGATCTCTAGAAGAGGCTGGACGCAGCCTGCAGGGCTTAGGAGGAAAGCCTCCATGACAGCACTAGGAGGGAAAGGGTTAAGGGTTGAAGGAAAGTTGAAGGGAGGGGGAGGAGGGACAAGGAGGAGTTGGTGCCGTTGCTGAGCTTCCCGCTGTTTTCAGAATTGAGCCGGAAGCAGCGGGAGGAGTAACACGCACAGAGACAAGCTCCCCTGTTGCCCTGCTCTGTGCTATGTCTGAGGCTGCATTACTCGAGCGGCTGCGTGCCGCTGCTGTGCACCACGGTCCCGGTTGGCTTGAGGAGACGGTGGCTGCAATTACAAGGATCCCGGAGGCCGTATCGCCACGTCAGGCCCGGCTTACGAGGTCTGTTGCTGCGGGGGACAGGCTCCCCTCCCCCGGCCTCCTTCCTAGCATTACTATGGCGGCGGGGGGGGGAGTCGGCAACAACCGCTCCTGCTCGGAGCAGGCAGAGAGCGTTGCCGGGGGTGACGGCGACTCAGGCCGGGTCTACCCGTCCCTCCCGGCGGTCCCGACCTCCAGAGCGCCTCAGCCCAGAGGCGGTCCCGCGGACACGGCGTCGCAGGGGGAGCCCGAACACGGACGCTGCAGGCCAGGCAGCTGGGAGGGCCGCCTCTTCCCAGGCCCTGCGTCCTGGCAGGAATCCCCAGCCGCGACGGGGTCCGGCGGTAAGCAGGGAGTCGCAGGCCGGGCTCCCTGTCACCCCTCCCCCATCGGATGGAAGATTTGGAGGACAAGGTACGGCCGCCCCGCCTGGTGATGTTCCGGCCAGGGGGCAGGCTTCTTCAGGATCATCGAGACGGACGCCTAGATCTGCAGCGACGTCGAGGCAACAGGTCCGGTCGGAAGTCTGGGTCCCAGCGGTCGGGCGGCAGGTTGCCGGCCCATCGGTCAGCGCGTCCTCATCCCCATTCCGAAGATGTCGGTGGGATGGCCAGTCGTCTGCGAGAGAAGAGCTGGAGGAAGGTGAACTGGACGTGTATCGTCGAGGTCAGGATGGTCCGGCTGACGGGAACACAGCGCCTGTGCAGCCCGGTGAGTGTATAACTCCATCATTGTCGTATCCAGCGATTTTTATGTCGGGTGTCGGCGGGGGGGCTGCTAGCGTCGCATCGGTGGCCGGTAGTGGCGCGGGCGGGCGCGACGGCGCGGGTCTGGCGGACTTAGTGGGTTGCTTGCGGGAGCTGGTCGGGCGCCTTGATAGGGCGGCGGCGCCGGTAGTCACGGAAGTGTCCCCGGCGGTAGTTTGGGAAGGCCCCAGAGACATGGGATCGTTACAGGCGCGGCCCGTGATGGCGGTTAGAGAGGCGGTCGCGGTGTCGGTACAGACCGAGGCACAAAAAGATGGCGATCGGGTGCGTATTGATGATCGGGCTTGTGGGGAGGTGTATGTTTGTTTCGAAGGTCCGTTGGGGGCTCATTTAAAGCAGGAGGTGCGTGAGCGGATCTGGAAGGACGAATATGTTGAGATTTTTTCTCTCTTGCCGCTTGCTAAATTCAATTTGGATAAGAGCAAGCGGGACGAGAGTAAGAAGGACGAGGAGGAACGTCGGCGGTATAGGCTTATCCCGCAGACGTTCGTTAATTGGTCGCAGGCGTTCGCCATATTAGCCAGTGTGATAGGAGAAAAGGCGCCGGAAAATAGTTCGGCATTGTTTTGTTATTTTGATGCCATTGGGGAGGCTCATAGGGCGTATGGGGGTCAGGCGTGGCTGCGATACGATGAGCAATTCCGTCAGCGAAAAGCGGTTCGGCCGGCGATTCGGTGGGACCAGAAGGATATTGCTCTCTGGTTACGGGTTACGGCTCCGGTTAGGCAGTCCTTTCCCGGGAGCGCCGGCCAAGGAGGCCAGTCCAGTCAGGTTGGACAAGGCGGCGGGGGAAAGGCGGGATTTTGCTGGCAATTTAACGAAGGCCAGTGTAAGTTCGGGGCCACGTGCAAGTTCAAGCACGTGTGTTCCGAGTGTAATGGTGCATCACACGGGGCGGCGAAATGTATGCGGAAAAAGAGGTCAGGGAACCAGTCCTCCTCGGCTGGTCAAGGGGGTGTCACCGGTGAGGGTGGAAAAGATGGCCCCTTATCTAAATGAGTATCCGGATAGGGCGGCGGCTAAGTTGCTTTACGAGGGGTTTTGTGTTGGTTTTGTTATTCCTCCGCCTCCTTATGAGGTCCCGGTTACGCGGAGGAATTTAAAATCGGCTTACTTGCATGCCGAGGTCGTGTCGGAAAAATTGTTTAAAGAAGTTTCGTTGGGTCGCATGGCGGGGCCTTTTGTTGATTCGCCAATGAAAGATTTAGTTGTGTCCCCGTTGGGTATTGTTCCTAAGCGCGAGCCCGGGAAATTTTGTTTGATTCAACACTTATCGTATCCCAAGGGTTCGTCGGTAAATGACGGGATTGATCACGAGTTGTGCTCCGTAGTGTATACCTCATTCGATAAGGCGGTGGGGTTAGTGAGGGCTCCGGGTCCAGGCGCGTTGCTAGTAAAAACCGACATCGAGGCGGCGTTCAGGTTGTTGCCAGTTCATCCAGAAAGCCAACGTCTGTTGGGTTGTTTTTGGAATGGGGCTTTTTACGTGGATCGGTGCCTTCCGATGGGGTGTTCCCTTTCTTGTGCATACTTCGAGGCGTTTAGTAGCTTCGTGGAGTGGGTAACGAAGGGAGTAGCCGGGGTCGACTCGTTGATCCATTACTTAGATGATTTCTTGTGCGTTGGCCCGGGGGGTTCGCCGGTTTGCGGGAATTCGCTTTATGCGCTACAGAAGGTGGCGAGGGATTTTGGGATCCCTTTGGCGCCAGAAAAAATGGAGGGCCCGGTAGCGACGATTTGTTTTTTGGGAATTTAAATAGATTCGGTGGCAATGGAGTGTCGTCTTTCTGCGGATAAGCTGGGTGCTTTGAGGCTGGAGGTACGGCGGGCTTGTAGATTGAAGAAAATGACGCTGCGGGAGCTTCAGTCGCTGCTGGGGAAGTTGAATTTCGCCTGCCGGATTATGCCAATGGGGAGGGTGTTTGGTAGACGGTTGGCGGCGGCAACGGCGGGAGTGTGTGCGCCACATCATTTTGTGCGGCTCAAGGAGGAGCATCGAGCGGATCTGCAGGTATGGGATGACTTCTTGGGCCAGTACAATGGTCGCTCGCTATGGATGGCCCCAGCGCAGGATACGAGTGATTTGAATATTTTTACGGATGCGGCTGGGGCGGGCGGTTTTGGAGCTTACGGGGGAGGTCCGTGGTGCGCAGGTCAATGGCCGGCTAGTTGGGTGTCCAGTGGACTCACGCGGAATCTGGCCCTGCTCGAGCTGTTCCCCATCGTGGTGGCGGCGACCATTTGGGGGGACAGGCTCAGGGATAAGAAGGTTCGTTTTTACTGCGACAACATGGGGGTGGTGCTGGCTATCAATAACATCACGGCGTCCTCTCCTCCGGTAGTTCAGTTGTTGCGGCATTTAGTGTTGGTGTGTTTATCGTTGAACGCGTGGGTGGTGGCGGTGCATGTGCCGGGAGTACGGAATTGTATCGCTGATGCTCTTTCTCGCTCGCAGTGGGACCGGTTTCGGGAATTGGCACCGGGAGCGGAACGTCTCGGTTTGGCTTGTCCGGAACATCTTTGGGATCTTGTCTCGGTCCCGTAGAACAATTGGTACAAAGGTCTTTGGCGCGCACGACGTGGAGTGCTTATTCTGCTTGTTGGAGGCAGTGGGAGGAGTGGGTAAGAGAGTTGGGTGACGTCAACACGGATAGAGACAGGTTGGTGGCACTTTTGTACTGGTTAGGGGACGCCTGGGAGGCAGGGTTTTCATTGGCGAAGGTGAACCGGTTCATGTCTGCGGTGGCGTTTGGTTTTAAGTTGCGGGGCTTTCAGGATGTATCTAAGGAATTTCTGGTGTTACAGGCTTTGAAGGGGTTGCGCCGAGGTAGAGTGGAGGCGGATGGTAGAAAGCCTGTGTCGTTTGCTTTGCTTAGCTCTTTGGGTGGTTCACTAGCATCGGTCTGTCGTTCTTCGGCCGAAATGGAGTTGTTTCGGTTAGCTTTTTCTTTAGCGTTCTTTGGGGCATTTAGAATAGGTGAGTTGGTGTCGCCGAGTACCAAGCAGGCAGGGGGGCTGAGAATTGGGGAGGTGAGCCTATTCGCGGATCGGCTTGAGGTATGGTTGCGTCGGTCAAAAACGGACCAATTAGGGAAGGGGAAACGGATAGTTTTGTTCGCCCTCCCGGGGTCGGTTATGTGCCCGGTAGCGTGCATGCAGGGTTTTAAGCCACAAGCGGCGTCTCCAGAGTTGCCATTGTTACGTCATGTGGACGGGTCATTTTTGTCCAGGTTTCAGTTTGGAGCTGTATTTAAAAAATGTCTGACGGCAGTTGGTGTCGCGGCGGGCTCATATTCATCTCATTCCTTCAGGATTGGCGCAGCAACGGAAGCGGGGCGCTGGGGGTTGGATGATGAAGAGGTGCAGCGTATCGGTCGTTGGGAGTCCAACAGATTTAGGTCCTATGTCCGCCCCCATTTGTTATGAGGCTTGTTGTTAACGCTTAAGAAAATGTTTTGTATGGTGGTGTCTAATTGTCTTTTCCGTTTCAGATTCGCCTCCGTGTTTGGTGTGGTTGCTGGGTCACTCGTACGTGCACTGGGGGGCTTTGAGGGCGGACGTCCGGCCGGACGGTCGTCAGTTGCGCATTCCGCGACAGGATGCGGTTGTGCATTGGCCGGGATTTAGAGGTATGTCATGGAGCAGGGTGTTGGCGGAATTCCAGACATATGCCCGGCTTGATAGGGTCCCGGAGGTCTTAGTGTTGCACGTGGGTGGGAATGACTTAGGAATCCGCCCTTTTCGTGAGTTGGTGCGTGATATAAAACACGATATGTTGTGTTTGTGGGTTTCTTATCCCAGGTTGGTGATAGTGTGGTCGGACATAGTCCCAAGGAAACATTGGCGGTTGGCTAGGTCAGTGGAGAGAGTCAATAAGGCTCGTATAAAAGTTAATCGGGCGGTGTCCCGTTTTGTAGCCAAAAACGGGGGCATTTGCGTGCGGCACAGGGATTTGGAGTCAGGAATGGGGGAACTTCTGGAGGAGTGATGGGGTTCATCTGACTGAGGTTGGCATTGATCTTTGGAGCTTGGCGATAGCAGAAGGAATAGAAAGGGCGGTGGTGGTGTGGCGGAACTCACAGGCTTAAGGTGGTCAAGGCCTGTTTCGCTGTGGCGGGGGGAGTCCTTGAGGCCAGTCAGTAAAAAATGGTGGGGGGGGTCGCATCGGGGGTATGCGTCCCCCAAAAAAGGTACATGGTTGAAGACTTCATCGGGTGTTATCCCTTTGAAGTGGTCTTCTGGTGGAAGGTATATCACTTGAAGGCTTCATGGGTGTTATCCCTTTGAAGTGGACTTCTAGTGGTAGGTATATCACTTGAGGGCTTCATCGGGTGTTATCCCTTTGAAGTGGACTTCTAGTGGTTGGAGCCATCTGCAGAGGTGAGCGGTGCTTCCGAGCTGGTTTACGGCTGGAGGTAATTGGTTGGTGGTGGTTGCAGATGGCTAACTCGGGGTGTGTTTAAAAGGAATATCAAAAAATGGCTTCAAGGACTTCCTCTGCTCGGATTAAGGTTAACGTTAAAATTGTTATTTATGATTCTGACCCATGTTGGGTCATGTGAATTATTAGGAGGAATTCTCTGGTGGATTCCTACTTAGTTATCCGAACGTTTCGGATTTAATTTGTTTTACAAACTGTGAAATTAATAAACGGCTGCTGTGGCCATTTTCACATCCAACCTCGGTGTCACGTGTCTTTTCTAAAGGTGGGGGTGGAGGGATAGGAAGGGTTAATGGAAGGTTCACTAACACCCGACTCTACTTAGGCAGGTCATGGGTGAGTCTGATATTCACAGAATAGTAATTCTTCTTATTGGGGAGTGTAATTTGCTTTACATCCATAATCCTAACAAGAATCAGTCTGAGAACTTAGCAGAGGACAATGGTGGTTGTGATGTTTGGTTACGGGATGATTTTCTTTTTTCTGTTTTGTGTGCTTTTCTGTCTTGTTCTTGTTGGTGAAGTTGTACTTAGATCCAGATGACATATTACTTGGATTGATAACATTTCTTTATGTCAGATACTTAGCAGCAGGTGTGAGATCAATCATCCTGCCGACTTACTGAGAATTAAAATGAAAAAATAACTATATTCCTACAGGTGACTCCAACTCCAGCTCCAGCTCCACCCAAAGAGAAAGAGGTGTCCTGGCTCCAGAGAAGCCTTAACTGGATTTATCAAGTAAGTGTCATTTTTCCTCATTGTAGTATCATTTTTATTATTATATAGTAGTATTGTTATCAGGGGCGGACACACTGTACCATATATACTGCTGTATAGGAGATCTACAGGACATACTGGACCATATATACTGCTGTATAGGAGATCTACAGGACATACTGGACCATATATACTGCTGCATAGGAGATCTACAGGACATACTGTACCAAATATACTGCTGCATAGGGGCTCTATAGGACATACTGTACCATATATACTGCTGCATAGGGGCTCTATAGGACATACTGTACCATATATACTGCTGTATAGGAGATCTACAGGACATACTGTACCTTATGTACTGCTGTATAGGAGATCTACAGGATATACTGTACCATATATACTGCTGCATAGGAGATCTACAGGACATACTGTACCAAATATACTGCTGTATAGGAGATCTACAGGACATGCTGTACCATATATACTGCTGCATAGGGGCTCTATAGGACATACTGTACCATATATACTGCTGTATAGGAGATCTACAGGACATACTGTACCTTATATACTGCTGTATAGGAGATCTACAGGATATACTGTACCATATATACTGCTGCATAGGAGATCTACAGGATATACTGGACCATATATACTGCTGCATAGGAGATCTACAGGACATGCTGGACCATATATACTGCTGCATAGGAGATCTACAGGACATAATGGACCATATATACTGCTGCATAGGAGATATATAGGACATACTGTACCATATATACTGCTGTATAGGAGATCTACAGGACATGCTGTACCATATATACTGCTGCATAGGGGCTCTATAGGACATACTGTACCATATATACTGCTGTATAGGAGATCTACAGGACATACTGGACCATATATACTGCTGCATAGGAGATCTACAGGACATACTGGACCATATATACTGTCTCACATGGACTCTATAGGACATACTGTACTGTATATGCTGCTGCATAGGCGATCTATAGGAAATATTGTACCATATATTCTGCTGCATAGGGGCTCTATAGGGAATACCGTGCTATATATGCTGCTGCATAGGGGCTCTATGGGGAATACTGTACTATATATACTCCTGCATAGGGGCTCTATGGGGTATACTGTATTACTTGTACAGCTGTACAGGGCGTTGTAAATAGAGGGCCCACCAGCATCTTAAACAGAAAATAACAGTGCTTCCTACTGACTACTAGATAATAATTGTTCAATTACAATCCATCAGTAAGATATATAGGAGCCGGTGATAGTTCAATCCTCCTACTGACTTACTGAGAGTGATAAAATAACTATAATGAAATGTATAAAATAACTACAAAGAAATGTATAAAATAACTATAATGAAATGTAGAAAATAACTATAATGAAATGTATAAAATAACTATAAAGAAATGTATAAAATAACTATAATGAAATGTATAAAATAACTACAATGAAATGTATAAAATAACTACAAAGAAATGTATAAAATAACTACAAAGAAATGTATAAAATAACTACAAAGAAATGTATAAAATAACTATAATGAAATGTATCAAATAACTATAATGAAATGTATCAAATAACTATAATGAAATGTATCAAATAACTATAATGAAATGTATAAAATAACTATAATGAAATGTATAAAATAACTATATTACTACAGATGACTCCAACACCAGCTCCACCTGTAGAGGAAGAAGTGTCTTGGCTCCAGAAAAGCCTCATATGGATTCATGAAGTGAGTGCGACTTTTACCCTCTATAGTATCATTATTATTATAATTGCAGTATTGTTATCAGGAGTGAATATACTGAACCATAGGAGCTCTGTAGGGACCATACTATACGGGACCATATATTCTGCATAGGAGCTCTGTAGGGACCATACTATACGGGACCATATATGCTGCATAGGAGCTCTATAGGACATACTGTACCATATATGTAGCTGCACTGGGGCTCCATAGGGAATACTGTACCATATAGGCAGCTGCACAATGGACCAGTAAACAGAGGGCCTGACCAGTGCTTCCCACTGCCTACTTTATGGCATATAAAGGATTGATAATGATTTCCATGGTTCATAATTATTGTTGTATTACAATCCACAAAATAAATTGGCGCACCATCCAAGAACTTCAGAGCCTTAACTTGAAGCTCCTGGTACGTAAAGCAAAACCTCTATCAGGGCCCTGACCCTCCCATGTGCCATTCTGGTGTCTATGTATGGGCCAGAGAGCCCTTTAGGGAACCAGGTTCCATGGTCCTTGGTGCCACTGCTACCTCCGCACCCCACTATAGCTGCACCCCTGAAGATCTTTCTAAAAAGAGGCTTTATGTCCATCACCTCACTCTCAACAAACTAGCTGTTACATAAAAACCTTGCTGTCTCTGTCCGCCCCTGATTGTTATTAGTGGGCACAATCTCCTATGTGCCCACTCACCCCTCCCCCCACCTCTGCTCCCTGGGAATCTGTTGTCAATCAAGCACACAGTAATATAGAGGGAAGGGCTGAAGTCTCCTCCTATAACCGTTTTTAATACTTCTGGTTTCTTTTTGTAATATAAATATAAGATGAATTCACTTGTATAAGGTCAATAACACTTTAATAACCGTTTCCTTATTTGTTGCAGAATCTGGAGTCCTATAATTTTGGGCCTCCCTATGACGGCTTATGGACCAAGCTCTTTGTTTTCCTTGGATATTGGACGGCTGTCTTTCTTCTTGACGCCAGCCTTATCGATCCTCTCAGTTACATCATGGAGTGGTTTCAAGGAGCGGATGAATTCCCTGATATGGAGGGAATAGATGAGATCACGGATCCACTTTAAAACACGTGGATGAGGGAAAAATGGCGCAGGAGACAACAGGCAGCGGTAATATAACTGATTACATCCTGGAAACCTAACATTGTTGAATAGATTGATATACTAGGATTTTTTTTATAAATCTAATATCCATGTGATTTATTTTTTTGTTGCAGCCCGGCGCCATCTTCTATGCCTGTCATTTCCAACTCTATGGGCTAGTGGGCGAGAAAATAACACCTGAAACATGATGATGACACAACTAGGTCTCCCTCTGTTCCTTGCACACCCTTATCTCGGCAGAGGAGCTCGCTCGTTGAGTTCACCCCAAAGCTCATCTCTTGCCTATTGCCAACAATGTGTCAAGGATTTACAACATCTTTGTATTAACATGCGGCGCACAGAGGACCCAGGTGAAGACTTTATTTTACTAGTAGATCAAATTTTCTGTTCTCTGTTATTTATCAATGTGGGGGAGGGGAGTTTATTTTTTGATTGTCTTCATCATTTCGTGCTATGAACGTTTAATCATCACAACAAATAGGAGGGAGAGCCATAATTTTTAGAAGTTGAATTGCAGAGTGGGAAGGGGGTATAAATGACCTGACTGTTTCTATTGCTGTTGAAAAAAGTATTTTTTAAAAGAAGTTATCTGGTTTAGAAAACTCATTTTCATGTTCTGGAATTCTGGGTCCATTGAGTGGGATCCCCCATTTTGAATACTCATTTTTTAGCTAGAGCGGAGAAGAACTACAAAGAGTATTTTCACTCTGGAGGATCGGACACGTCCTTGTGCTGGGTTATATGGACGGACCATTGATTTCAATGGGCACTGTGTAATGCCTTATTTCTCCTGTGGTGGTGCTGCAGGGTGATTAAACACCTGCTGCCAGGTTACCTTAAAGATCACGACTGATTGCTGGGGATTCGAGCAGTCGAGCTCTCTGTAAGGGTATGTGCACACGATGAGAGGCTTTTACGTCTGAAAAAACAGACTGTTTTCAGGAGAAAACAGCTGCGTCGTTTCAGACGTAAAAGCTCCTCCTCGCATTATGCGAGGCGTCTTTCACGTTCGTAAATCTTGAGCTGCTCTTCATTGACTTCAATGAAGAACGGCTCAAATTACGTTGCAAAGAAGTGTCCTGAGCCCAGCCTAATAAGCTCATCATCGACAAACCCTTCTAATGATAAAAGGATTGTCAAAAGAAAATGTGTAAAAAAAACTATTTTGGAAATTAACTAATTTTTTTACATTTCGGACTGTTGTCTATGAACATAGATAAAGTCATTACTTTATTTTGTGATATTATCTTAGAACATCATTGCTGTTGTGTGCGCCAAAGAGAGTGATGGACCATATAGTCCTTTAGAAATATTACAAGTTCTGGATTAGGGATGAGCGAATGGATTCTACATGAATCGAACTCGGTCGAAATTTGGCAAGAGTACCAGATTGACCAAAATGTTAAACTTTTGGGGTTCACAGTGCACGAATCGTGTCAAAGTAGTGGCCCCCGCATAGTGACGGCCGCCATTTTACAATTTAGAAAAAGTATCCCATGACCCTAGGCAGGCTTCCCCATAATAACTTGCAGACAGCCATCCCAAAATGCACTGCGGTTACCCCACCATCTAGCACAGCCAATTATATAAAATGCCAAACCAGAAAATGCTAGAGGTTTGGAAACAGTCCTAGAAGACATCAAAGAGTCAAACACGAGTTTTCAGGGCAATCAGGGCACTTGCGGTTCTCGGCAAAATTTATTTAGATGGAATCAAACGGCCCTATTTGATCGAAACGGACCCGAAATTAATTTTGGGAAATTTCTATTCTGGATATATTTCTATCATTTCTGTGTGATCGTCTGATATCAACCTCAACCTCAATGTCCTTTATCTCTACTATACATAGTTATACTATATTCACATCACGCTTTAGATATATATGCCAGGAAATGCCACTGACGTATATGTCAAACGTGTCCATGGCCTATCACGGGTTCAATGTACGCCTTTCGTCATATATTCGGGGACTACGTATATGTTGTCATTCCTTTTTGTACTGTGGTGAAATATGTAGCTGATCATGCTTTTTGATACAAAGGGATACTAAAAAAAAATTATATTTCTACAATGGGGGTCAGTGGGTGACATATGTAACTGCATGCTATAGGGATCTATATTATACATTCTGCCACTTATTTATTCACCATAAATCAGAATCAAGGCTTTAGTTTTCCAAATGATCATAAAATCTTTAATTTTCGTTGTTTTGTTCAGAATGACTTATATTTTTGTTTTCTCCAACAGATATTATCATCGATACCGGCCTATCAGGCTTTTACAGAGTTTGCATAATTTCTGGTACCAAAAGTCAAGTTCCGTCCTGTGCGCCCAGAAAGATTAGGGAGAAGTTTCCTTATCCAGCTGGAACCGCTGTCATCACGTTACATCTAGTTTCATTAATAAATCATCATTCAACCCAAATATTTCGCATTCATTTGATACATAGTTGATAAGATTGAAAAATGACACCGGTCCATCAAGTCCAATCTATAACCCTACCGTGTTGATCCAGAGGAAGATAAAAAAAAACATGAGGTTGATGCCAATTGCTTCATATGGGGGAAAATTCCTCCCTGACTCTAAATATCTCAATCAGAATAAATCCCGGGATCAACGTTCCATCTCCTGAATCTAGGACTCATAACCTGTAATATTATATTTTTTAACCTCTTCACGCTGCGCCGCAACTGTACGTCCTGCAGAGTGCTTGCTTCCTGCACCAGGACGTACAGTTGCGGAGCGGTTCCTGGCGCACTCTGTCCTAACGGACAGTGTCCGTTATTTCCTTATTTCCTATAATAAGATTTTCAAAAATGAACACGTTAAAAAAGTACACATATTCGGTATCGCCGCGTTCGTAACACCCCTAATACGCCCCTAATACGCCTACAAACATCTGCCCATTGCTTTCAATGGGATTTACGGTGTTCTGTTCTCACGAGCCTTAACTCTACGCGTCGCTGTCAAAATACGGCGTAAAATGACGGCTTGTCAAAAGAAGTGCAGGACACTTCTTGGGACGTGTTTGGAGCCGTTTTTCATTGACTCCATTAAAAACCGCTCCAAAAACTGCCGTAAAAAACACAGCGAAAAACGCGACTTGCTACTAAAACGTCTGAAAATCAGGAGCTGTTTTCGCCTGAAAACAGCTCCGTATTTTCAGATGTTTTTGGTCACTGCATGTGAACATACCCTTAGCGTGTGTTCACACGCTTAACAAAAAACGTCTGAAAATACGAAGCGGTTTTCAAGGGAAAACAGCTCCTGATTTACAGTTGTTTTTTGAGCAGCCCGCATTTTTCGCAGCGTTTTCGCGGCGTTTATTACGGCCGTTTTTGGAGCTGTTTTCAATAGACTCTATGAAAAACGGCTCCAAACACGTCCCAAGAAGTGTCCTGCACTTCTTTTGACGAGCCGTCATTTTACACGCTGTATTTTGACAGCGACGCGTAAAATTAAGGCTCGTGGGAACAGAACACGGTAAAACCCATTGAAAGCAATGGGCAGATGTTTGTAGGCGTATTAGGGGTGTTTTTTCAGGTGTAATTCGAGGCGTACGGGTATGTTCACACGCTTTAGCCAATTACGTCTAAAATTACGGAGCTGTTTTCAGGCGAAAACAGCTCCTGAATTTCAGACGTTTTTGCAAGTATTCGTGTTTTTCGCGGTGTCAATTACGAACGTAATTGGAGCTGTTTTTCAATGGAGTCAATAAAAAACGGCTCCAAAAACGTCCCAAGAAGTGACATGCACTTCTTTGACGCGGGCGTCTTTTTACGTGCTGTCTTTTGACAGCGACGCATAAAATTACACCTCGTCTGATCAGAACATCGTAAAACCCATTGCAGGCAATGGGCAGATGTTTGCAGGCGTAATGGAGCCGTCTTTTCAGGCGTAATTCAATGCGTAAAACGCCCGAATAACGTCTGTAAATATGCAGTGTGAACATACCCTAAGATCGAATAACCTAATGAGCAAATTAGAGAAGGAAGCGACAGGAAGCCCCCTCAGGTTTATGTCCCTTCTATTAGAAGAGGAAAAATCAAATCTTGAACAGAAATCACGAAAATTGCCTGAACTTAGAGAGCGAGCATTAAAACTTAAAACTGATCCCCAATTTGAAAAAAAGGAGGTGCTCCTACAAAGTACAATTACAAGATTTCAATGGGAGACGGAGGTGTTTTTTCCCATGAGCATAAAAAAAACGCTTGCGGGTAAAAGAAGCAGCATGCTGTTTCTTCGGGCGTTGCTGTCTCTGTCCTCCCATTGACATCAGTGGGAGGCAGAGAAAGCGTTTTTTTTGTGGAGTTTTTTGCCTGCAGCGCTCAATAGCCGCGGGCAAAAAACATTGTGCAAAATGCGGCAAACGGCATGCAGGAATGTCAAAATCTGCTTCAAAATTCCAGATCACAAAGAATCAGTAAGCCCAGCGTAATGTAGGCGCAGCCGTAATGAAGGAAGCGCATGACTAGGTGTTTGGGAGTTTTAGGCTACTATGTTTTGGGCTACTATGTTTTAGGCTACTATGTTTTAGGCTACTATGTTTTAGGCTACTATGTTTTAGGCTATGTTATAGGGTTTGGAGGGATAAGGGAAAGGGGCATGGGGCAAATGTATCTATATGTGGTGGGTGGAGAGTAAAGTATATAAGTCCATGCGGGGAAGAGGCAGCCCTCTTTCCCGCTGGACAACAGGAGACATATTTGTCCTGTTATTACATTAAAAAAAAATATATATATATATTAATATTTTTACACTTACCTGATGGACGCGGCGATGGAGACGACGATGGCCAGGATCCGGGATGCAGCGATGCAGCACGGCGTGGGATGGCTGGATGCGCTGTTTGCCTGGGCTCTTCCTCCGGTTCCAGCGGCTGGAGAGGAGAGTGAGGGACGCAGCAGCGGGCGTTCCAGGCCTCAGGAGAGGCCTTCATCAGCAGAAACACCTCGGTCTGGTCGGCGCCGAGGGAGCCCCTCCAGGGACCCTCCTCCTCCTGCTCGTCCGGAGCTGCACCCTGGCGACGGGCCGCGGAGGTCTGGGAGGAATCCCATCAGGCGGGCAAGACCGGATGTGACAGGAGGGGGGGGCAGCGGCGTCCATCTTCCTCCCTCCTGTCTTCAACAACGACGCCGGAAGTGGAGGCGGGCGCAAGACCGGATGCGCGCGCAAGACCGGATGTGCGCGCTGGACCGGATGCACGCGCAGGACCGGATGTGACGGCTTTCTCTGGCGCCGATGTTCCTGGTGCCGGAGGAGCTCTTTAGAAGGACGTCCGGACATCAGACCCGATCCGGAGGAAGAGGCTGGCGGCCTCCAGATGGGGAGCGAGATCGCCTCCTGCTGGAGCAGGGAGGTGTGTGGCGGCGGCAGCGACCGGAAGGACCCGGGCAGCTTCGGTGAGTGACGCCGGGCCCCATCCGGACGAGGGGGGGCAGCGGTCTGCGAGACAAGCGACGAGCAGAAGATTTATTTTTGACAGCCCTGCAGAAGGACTGGATCGGCAGGGCTGTCAGTCTGAATATGTCGCGCCACCAGCGGGTGGCAGGATCGTGGACGAATATGTCGCGCCACCAGCGGGTGGCAGGAACGTGGACGGGCCGCGTTCTGCTGGGCCTAGAGCTTCACCAACCAGAAGTGCGCGGAGCTACGGGGAGCGTGGGGTGCAGGAGCACCACTCCCCAGGATCGTCACGACCGACGCCGGGCTCATCCGGAGTGGTGGACGCGTCCGCTGGGAGGTCACCTCAGGGACGGCCGGGTGAGTCTACCATGGATGTGGTGCCGGGGATGTGTGGTGGGGATGTTGTCAATGTCTCAAATGCATTTGATGTTTAGAGGGATGCAGGAGTATTTTATGAGAATTGTGCCAGGCGTAGAGCAGTCGCCAGCGAGGGTATGGGGCGCTGCTAGTGAGGCGTCTGCTAGTGCGGCAGGGAGTGCGGTTGCTAACGAGGCGATTTCTGGTGCAGCTGCGGCAGGGATTGCGGGTGTTAGTGAAGTGGCGCCGGTTGTGGGTGCCGTAGTGGCAGTGGAAAAAGCGGTTTACGCGGCGGCTAGTACAGCTAAGAAAGTGGTGGAGGATGTGCGTTTGGCTGACGCGGCTAAAGGTGAAGTTTATGTGTGCTTTGAGGGCCCGCTGGGGGCGCATTTGAAGGTGGAGATTAGGGAAAAGATATGGAAAGACGAATATGTTGAGATTTTTTCTTTGCTGCCGTTAGAGAAGTTTAATTTGGACCGGTGGAAACCGGATGAAAGTAAGAAGGAGGAGGAGGAGCTGCGGCGGTATCGCTTGATTCCTCTGACTTTTGCGAATTGGCTGCAGGCCTTCGCTATCTTGGCTAGTGTGGTGGGTGAGAAGGCGCCAGAGAACTGTTCGGCACTATTCTGTTATATGGATTCGGTAGGGGAGGCGTATCGTGTATACGGTGGTAATGCGTGGTTGCGGTATGACGAACAGTTTCGTCAGCGGAAGTCGGTGCGCCCGTCATTGCGATGGGACCACAAAGATATCAGTTTGTGGATGCGTCTGATGTCTGCGCCAAAACAGGGGCAGCAGCCCTTTCGGGATGCGGCCGGCGGTCAGGGGTCAGCAGCGGGTCGGTCAGGATCCTCAGGAAAGGGGTGTTGCTGGCAGTATAATGAGGGGCATTGCAAGTTCGGCCCAGACTGCAGGTACAAGCACGAGTGCTCCGGTTGCGGAGGCGCCCATGGTTTGTCCAGATGCTTCAAGAAGCATAAGGGCAGGCAGGGAGATGCTGAGCAGAAGATGGGCGACGCCGGTGAGGGTGGAAAGGATGCTCCCGTTTTTAAGGGGGTATCCAAATAAGAAAGTGGCGGAGTTGTTGTGGTTAGGTTTTTCAGAAGGTTTTCGTATTCCGTATACGTCGGTTGGACGTGATGGGGTAGTCCGTAATTTGTCGTCTGCTTTGGCGCGGCCTGATCTGGTTACGGATAAGCTGCTGAAGGAGGTGGCTTTGGGCCGCATGGCGGGGCCGTTTTCCTTCCCGCCTGTTCATAGTTTGCGGGTTTCCCTGTTAGGTTTGGTTCCAAAAAAGGAGGTGAATAAATTCCGCCTTATTCATCACTTGTCTTATCCGGAAGGCGAGTCGGTGAATGACGGCATTGATCCGGCATTGTGCGCGGTCAGTTACACTTCCTTTGATGCGGCGGTGGTTTGGGTTCGCAAGTACGGGAAGGGCTCTCTGTTAGCGAAAACTGACATTGAGGTCGCTTTTCGTTTATTGCCGGTGCATCCGGATAGTTTTTGTTTGCTGGGATGTTATTGGCAGGAGGAATATTTTGTGGATTGTTGCCTCCCGATGGGCTGCTCCATTTCATGCGCTTATTTTGAGATGTTTAGCACGTTTTTGGAGTGGGTGGTCCGTCGGGAGGCGCAGGTGCAATCTGCCCTGCATTATCTGGATGATTTCCTGTTTATCGGGCCGCCGGGTACCTATGTGTGTGCAGGATTGCTACACACTATGGAGAGAGTGGCAAAGGATTTTGGGGTACCTCTGGCGCCTTAAAAAACTGAGGGACCCACTACGGTCATTATGTTTTTTGGAATCATGATTGATTCAGATAATATGGAGTGTCGCTTGCCTGATGATAAGTTGCTGGAGACGAGAGAGTTGGTGGCGAGTGCGCTGCACAGGAAGAAGATCCAGTTGCGGGACTTGCAATCCCTGTTGGGGCATTTGAATTTTGCTTGTAGGATTATGCCCATGGGGCGGGTGTTTTGCAGGCGATTGGCAAGTGCTACCGCAGGGGTGCATTCCCCTCATCATTTTATTAGGTTGTCGTTGGAATTGAAAGCTGATTTGTTGGTGTGGGGGGAGTTTTTGCAGAGCTACAATGGGCGGTCGGTGCTCATGTATCAGCCGGTGTCTAGTGTGGACTTGGAGCTGTATACTGATGCATCAGGTGCATGCGGATTTGGGGCTTATTTCAAGGGGCAGTGGTGTGCAGGAGTTTGGCCAGATGCTTGGCATGATTGTGGTTTTGTCCGTAACTTGACTCTGTTGGAACTGTTCCCGATTGTGGTGGCTGCGGAGTTGTGGGGGGATTGTCTGCGGGACCGGAGAGTGCGTTTCGTATGTGACAATCTGGGTGTGGTTCAGGCTGTGAATGCGCAAACAGCTAATTCTCCGCCAGTCGTGCAACTATTGCGGCATTTAGTTTTGAGAGGTTTGATGTTGAATGCGCATTTTGTGGCAGTGCATATTCCTGGGGTGCTGAATTCTGTGGCTGATTCCCTTTCTCGTCAACAGTGGGACAGGTTTCGTCTGCTGGCGCCGGGGGCGGAGTCTCATGGCCTGCCTTGTCCAGAGCATCTGTGGAAGGTGGTGTGACAATGGCGATGTCCCTCGTGGAAAGGTCGGTTAGTGCGGTCACGTGGCAGAGGTACAGTGCGGAATGGCAGGTATGGGAGGCGTTGTTAAAAAATGCGCAGGCAGGTATTTCAGATCGGCCGGCGTGTTTGCTGTATTTTATAGGAAATGCGTACAGTGAGGGGGCGTCTGCAGCAACGGTTGCTCGGAGTTTGTCGGCCTTGGCTTTTTGGTTTAAGAAAAGAGGTGAGGAGGACGTGACTAAATCCTTTCTGGTCCGGCAGGCAATGAAGGGTTTCAGGAGGGGATCCGCAGTTAGGGACCACAGGAAGCAGGTGTCATTTGAGCTGTTGGTAGCGATTTGTGATTTGTTGAGGGATGTTTGTGTTTCGGCATTTGAAGCGCGGCTATTTACACTGGCCTTTTCTTTGGCTTTCTTTGGGGCGTTCCGGATATCGGAGTTGGTGTCGTCCAGTAAGAGTGTGGCAGGGGGTTTATTGTACGCTGATGTCGATTTGCATGGCTCCTGCCTTTCTTGTTTGCTTCGTAGATCTAAGACAGATCAGGAGGGGAGAGGTTTTGTGGTGCGTTTGTATGAATTACCAGGGTCGCAGGTGTGCCCGGTCCACTGTTTTCGGGAGTTTGTTGCAGTGAGGCCGGAGGGCCCGGCATCCTTATTGGTTCATGCAGACAGGTTGTCTTTGTCAAAATTCCAGTTTTCACAGGTGTTCAAAAAATGTATCCTGTTGTCTGGCAGAGGTGGAGCAGGTTTTAGCTCTCACTCTTTTAGAATTGGCGCAGCTACGGAAGCAGCTCGGTGTGGTTTATCCCCGGCGATGGTTAAGAAGATCGGTAGGTGGGAGTCAGACCGATATAGGTTGTATGTGCGGCCTCACTTGCTTTGTGGAGGTGGTGATAAGATGTGCTGGAGGTGGATATGGTGTTGTTACATTGCTGTTTTGTGTTGTTTTAGGTGCAGGTCCCTGCTTGATCTGGATTATTGGGCACTCCTACGTGCACTGGGGAGGTGTGCGTGCAGATGTTCGTCCGGCTGGACGGCAGTTGGGCCTGGATCACGCAGAGTTTCAGGTCAGATGGTTGGGTCTGCGGGGCATGCTGTGGTGTAGGCTGTTACCGGAGGTACATTTTTATGCAGGTTTGGACAGGGCGCCGGATATTTTGGTGGTGCACCTTGGCGGCAATGATTTGGGCATTCGGTCGTCCAGGGATTTGGTGAGAGATGTTAAGATCGATCTGTTGCGGTTATGGTCATCTTTTCCTGGAGTGGTGATCATATGGTCGGATATTGTGGCGCGCAAGGTGTGGCGGTAGGCCCGTTCCGTCCATAGTCTGAATAAAGCGCGAGCAAAGGTGAACAAGGTGGTTGGCAGGTTTGTGGCACGCAATGGCGGTGTTGTGGTGCGGCATAAGGAGTTGGAGGGCAGAGAGGTAGGTTTCCTCAGGGCAGATGGCGTTCATTTGAATGAGGTGGGTCTTGATATGTGGACCCTGGACATCAAGGAGGGCATGGAGAAAGCCCTGCAGTTGTGGAGGGACAATCATGTGTAAGGGGTCACACATGATTGTCGTGGCGGTAGGAGGAGGGGTCTTTGGAGGCACGTAATAGCAAGAAGGAGAAGCAACAATGGAGATTGTTGGAAGAGAACTCGGGGCGTTTAACCCTGGATAGTATTGGAGGGGCTGGGGGTGGTTACCCAGCTGATATGGCATATATTCCTGATGGGCAGGGTCCCCAGGAAGGGAGAGAGAGGTCTTGGACATGGTTGGTGCCCTCGGGTCAGGTGCAGAACGGCTGTAGGGTAAGAAGTCCAGACCTAATAAGGAAACAATGGAGTTTGTTATTTAATGATTGAAGTGCCTTCAAGGATCCTTTATCTGGAGTTGGGAAATAGAGCAGGATGTTATTATGGAGTGTTATGATGTGTTTTATGGTTATGCTCTTTTATCAGAAAAAGGTGTGTGTTTAATAAATGGCTGCTGTGGCCTTTACACCAAAATTCATGTGTGGTCTCTTATTGGGGTTTGGGGGGTGTAAGGTCGTAGATAGCGAAAGTCATCAAACATACCTTAAGTCATGATATTGACATATCGGCATCAGAAGCAGACCTTTCAGATTCAGTTAGGTTCAATCCTATCCAGGGAAGGGGGAATAGAAGACCCTCCAGAACCAGGGAAACAGGGAATAGGAGAGGACCAGTGGCGTAGCTATAGGGTCGCAGCGGTCGCAATTGTGACTGGGCCCCCGAAGTCAGGGCTCGCCACACCACATCAATAAAAAGTTATTATAGTAACTCGGGCCGCGGGCCCCTGTTACTATAGTAACTGACAGTACTTACCTTCCTGGTTATGGAGCGCAGCGGAGATCCTGACGTCACAGCGCTGTGCGCCGCGCACAACATCGTGATCCTGGATAGAGTCAGGACAGAACTACTTCCGCCGCGGCTGAAGAGGAGGGTAAGATTAATATCCCTGTCTGCTGAAGCTGATTGGCGGGGTGCGACTCCCGGGAACCGACCAATCAGCTGTTTTGAAGGGGCTGCAGTACTCGTACGAGAGCTGCTTCCCCTTCATTCCGGTCTCTTCATTCTGGTCACTTGCTCACACTGTGAATCCGTGTTGGTGATTCACAGTGTGAGCGAGTAGTGAAATGAAGGGGAAGCGGCTGTCGTACGAGTGCTGCGGCCCCTTCAAAACAGCTGATTGGCCGGCTCACGGGAGTCGGACCCCGACACATCAGCTATTGATGGCCTGTCCTGAGGATAGGCCATCAGTGTTTAGGGACTGGACAACCCCTTTAAGCCTACGATGTAGCAGGCTTAGAGGGCCCATGAGACAGAATCACAGATTGTGTGATGCTGTCTGCTGGGCCGTGTATCTAAGTCAATCACATGGTAGGCTTAGATACATGGCCCATGTGTGATCTTGTCTGATGGGCCCTGTATTTAAGCCTACCACACGGTAGGTTTAGATACAGGGCCCCAGCACACAGTAATCTTATACTGTATAAGATTACAGTCTGCTGGACCCTGTATCTAAGCCTACCTTGTGGTAGGCTTAGATACAGGATCCCACAGACAGTATCACACATGGGCCCTGTATCTAATCCTAACATATGTGTTACTGATCGTTTTTTTTTGTGTTTGTGTCTTCTTACAGGTTCGGTCGTTGGACTACGTCAGATTCCAGGACTACTTCAATGACGGCTTTTTTTTATTATCAATAAAATGGTTAATGAGGGTTGTGTGTGTTTTTTATTTTTATTTCAATAAAATATTTTTTCCATGTCCTTGTGTTTTTTTTTAAACTATATTACTACCGCCTTAGTAATGGCCGCCGGCTGATTGACAGCGTCCGTTGCTAAGGCGGGGCTGTGTGTTAGCCGGTGCAGAGGCGAACACTAACCCCCTTTAGTAGCCCAGTACCCAACGCCACCAGGGGTGCTGGGAAGAGTCGGGTACGATCCAGTACTTGACCATCTGTAGTGATGGTCGGGCAATGGGGCGGTCGCAGGCTTGTATGATCAGGCTGGGAAAGGCCAGAAACAGTGGCCCTTCCCATCCTGGTAATGCTGCCTGCTGCTGCTTTATTGTATCTGGCTGCTTATGAAAAATGGGGGGGACTCCAGATCATTTAAAAAAAAAAATAAAAATTGGAAAGAACGATGTGGGGTCCCCCCCCCAATTTTCATAACCAGCTAGATACAACACAGCAGCACCAGGTAGCATTACCAGGGTAGGAAGGGTCACTGTTTTTGGCCTTCCCCAGCCTAATACTACCAGCATTCGGCCGCCCCGGTGCCTGACCGTCAGTACAGATGGTCGGGTACTGGCTCGTACCTAGCTCTTCCCAGTATCCCTGGTGGCGGTGGGCATGGCCGGCCTTAGATACGTTCAACCAGTGCGGTCGCACAGGGCGCCAGCCGCCACACTGCAAGAGGGACGCCAGCGGGTGTGTGTATCCCCGCAGCGTTGCAGCTACCAGCGGGTCAGGTGCCACTCGCTAACTGCACCCAGGGCCAGCCTTAGGCAGTCGCCTTTCCGGCTCGGGCGCTTCTTCACATAGTGGCCGTCGCTACCGCTGTAGCAGCCATAGCGGCTGCTAGCGGCGACACCAGGCATGAGGGTGGTGGCGCCGCTAGCAGTCACTGCGGCTGCTATAGCGGTAGCAGTGGCGGATTAAGAAGACCATGGGCCCTGGGCTGTTACCCAAACTTGGGCCCCCCTTCTCCACCACCACCCTCTCAAGCCGTAACTATTGCTAACACTACCTTTTTACACAAGCATTAACAAATTGGTGTTACGATTCCCCTTTCACAGGGCTGTGTCCCTACATACACAGCACACGGCCCAGCGGAGTCAACGGCATAATTTGCCTTTTAGACGGCAACAAGCCAATAAATGCAATAAACTACCCAAAGTATTTTGCAAGGTGCAAAAGGTATGAGAACATGTGCTCACATCAAGCAGGTGTTTGAGAAGGGTGCCTTTTTGTAGGCTGCCCTCTCCATTACTCCACCCTCCGTTTTATTTCCGCGCGTGAAAAACGCATGGCATACGCGCGTAAAAAATGCAGAAACGCAACCATAACGCATGACACACGCAACTACAACGCACGGAAAACAACGCGTTTTTTACGCACGCAAAAAACACACGCTCGTGTGAATCCAGCCAACAGTGTGTATAGCGGTACAGTGTACACCGTGTTCCAAATTATTATGCACATTGTATTTAAGTGTCATAAACATTTAATTATTCGTTTTTCAATTAAACTCATGGATGGTATTGTGTCTGAGGCTGGGTTCACACGACCTATTTTCAGACGTAAACGAGGCGTATTATGCCTCGTTTTACGTTTGAAAATAGGGCTACAATACGTCGGCAAACATCTGCCCATTCATTTGAATGGGTTTGCCGACGTACTGTGCCGACGACCTGTAATTTACGCGTCGTCGTTTGACAGCTGTCAAACGACGACGCGTAAAATGACTGCCTCGTCAAAGAAGTGCAGGACACTTCTTTGGACGTTTTTGGAGCCGTTTTCTCATAGACTCCAATGAAAACAGCTCCAAAAACGGACGTAATATACGCCGCGAAAACGGCGCGAAAAACGCCGCGAAAAACGCGAGTTGCTCAAAAATCTTCTGAAAATCAGGGGCTGTTTTACCTTGAAAACAGCTCCGTATTTTCAGAAGTTTTTGGTCACTACGTGTGCACATACCCTAAGGGCTCTTTGGATCATTGTAATCAATCTCAGACACCTGTGATAATTAGTTTGCCAGGTGTGCCCAATCAAAAGAAAACTACTTAAGAAGGACGTTTCACATTATTAAGCAGGCCACAGGTATCAAGCAATATGGGAAAGAAAAAGGATCTCTCTGCTGCCGAAAAGTGTGAAATAGTGCAATCTTGGACAAGGTATGAAAACATTGGATATTTCAAGAAAACGTAGGCGTGATCATTGTACTGTGAAAAGATTTGTGGCTGATTCAGAGCACAGACGGGTTCGTTCAGATAAAGGCATAATGAGGAAGGTTTCTGCCAGACAAATTAATAGGATTAGGATAGCAGCTGCTAAAATGCCATTGCAAAGCAGCAAACAGGTATTTGTAGCCGCTGGTGCCTCTGAAGTCCCGCAAACCTCAAGGTGTAGGATCCTCCAGAGGTTTGCAAGTGTGCATAAAGCTATTATTCGGCCACCCCTAAACAATGCTCACAAGCAGAAACGGTTGCAGTGGGCTCAGAAATACATGAAGACTAATTTTCAAACCGTGTTGTTTACTGATGAGTGCCGTGCAACCCTGGATGGTCCAGATGGATGGAGTAGTGGATGGTTGGTGAATGGCCACCATGTCCCAACAAGGCTGCGACATCAGCAAGGAGGTGGCGGAGTCATGCTTTGGGCTGGAATCATGGGGAGAGAGCTGGTAGGCCCCTTTAGGGTCCCTGACGGTGTGAAAATGACCTCTGCAAAGTACGTAGAGTTTATGACTGACCACTTTCTTCCGTGGTACAAAAAGAAGAACCGTGCCTTCCGTAGCAAAATTATCTTCATGCATGACAATGCACCATCTCATGCTGCAAAGAATACCTCTGTGTCATTGGCTGCTATGGGCATAAAAGGAGAGAAACTCATGGTGTGGCCCCCATGTTCCTCTGACCTCAACCCTATTGAGAACCTTTGGAGAATCCACAAGCAAAAAATCTATGAGGGTGGGAGGCAGTTCACATCAAAACAAAAGCTCTGGGAGGCTATTCTGACATCCTGCAAAGATATTCAAGCAGAAACTGTCCAAATACTCACAAATTCAATGGATGCAAGAATTGTGCAGGTGATATCAAAGAAGGAGTCCTATGTTAACATGTAACTTGGCCTGTTAAGTTTTTTTTTATTGAAAGAGCTTTTGACTTCTGTAAATATGACCTCCTGATGCTGCAAATTCAACAAATTACCATTTTAGTTCTCTTTACAACCTTTAAAATGTTTTGATTTCTGTTGTGCATAATAATGTGAAGCATTTTGAGTTTTTTACTTCTAAAAAAAAATCTGTTATCATTAGGAGATTTGTTCAATAAAATTTGCATTATACTCCAACGGTTGATGGCTGGAAGATTATACTGACTGTCATTTGTATCGACTATTTAGGAAAATCAGCGAAAAATAACATTTGCATAATAATTTGGAACGCGGTGTATATAGTGCTACACAGCGTCGCTACACTGCAGCCCTGGGATGACATTTTATCCCATATGACCGCTGCAGCCTGTGATTGGCCTGTGATTGGCTGCAGCGGTCACATGGGGTGAAACGTCATCCCAGGAGGCCGGCCCCGACGAAGAAACAGAGTTCTGGGCAAGTATAAGATTTTTATTTTTTCTAAATTGCGTTTTTACATAACATCTGCTATTTGTTGCAGGTTTTACCTCCCCATGGAATTAAATGGGGAAAACCCGAAACAAATGAGCAGCGTTTACGCAAATACAATTGACATGCTGCGGAATAAAAAAACGCACCGCAGGTCAATTTCTGAGCTTTTTTTTTCCCCACTTATAATTTACGCAAAGTGTGATGAGAATTGTTCACATCTAATCTACTCTGCTGCTACTGTATTAGGGCTTGTCCACATGTAACGGAATTGCTGCGTATTTTCCGCCCGGAAAATACGCAGAATACAGTAGTGGCAAAGTGTGTGACATTTACCAAATTTCATCCAGACGCTGCGTAAAATTTCCGACCAGACATTTTGTCCTGCGGTGCGTATTTCTCGTGCCACAGCATGTCAATTCCTGCTGCCGATAGTGGACAGAATTGCTGCGTTTTTTCAGAGGAGACGTCACCATCTCCCAGCATTGAGAAAAACGCAGCAAAATACGCACCATTTTCTGCAGCAAAAATTCTGCTAGTTTCTGCGGAATTGCTGCAGAAATTATATATATAAGTATAAGTATAGAAAAAGCAGAGGATTGGAGCAGCACTGTGAACAAATGCCTGACTAGGCTGGTGCAAAGCTTCAAAAATAAAGGAGTGACCTCTCCTTATGTGTTAGATATCCAAAAAAGAGAACATGAAGCAGCACTCAAATAAAGTGAATTTATTCATCCAACATGGAACCACAACGTTTCACCTCCTCTATGAAGGTATTATCTTGAAAATGCCTTCATAGAGGAGGTGAAACGTTGTAGTTCCATGTTGGATGAATAAATTCACTTTATTTGAGTGCTGCTTCACGTTTTCTTTTTTGGATATGTATAAGTATATATATGTATATATATATATATATATATATGTGTATAGACACACACACACACACACACACACACACACACACGAGTATGCACGTTATACACATAAAAAGTACACATTGTAAACACACATGCACTTACCTTTTATGTAGGATATTTGTGAAGGGCGTTCAGCAGGTTGATGTGGTGTGAGTCTTCACTGCAGCTCTGGGGTGAGCTTCTAAAGCAGCACAGACCACAGCTGCTAAGTAGGAGCGAAGCTCCCCTTGTCTCATGACAGGTGCGGTCCTGGCACCGGGGCTCCCTCCGGTGCTAGCGACGCCACTGGGCATGAGGGGTTTCACCCTAATGATAATCCGCCACTGAGCGGTAGCGACGGCACTATAGCAGAACAGGGAGGTATCTTCCTGCTCTGCTATCTACTAGCGCCACTGTAGTTCCCTGAAGGAGCGTAATCCCCATGTGGCCGGGGATTCCACTCCAGCGATCAGCTGTTTTGATGCAGTGTCCAGCGGGACATTTTGCAGACCGCCTGGGACGGCAGGACAGGGGTGAGAAACCGGGACTGTCCCGCCGGATCCGGGACGGTAAGGAGGTGTGCTGTATCTAATCCCATCTTGTGTGATACTGTCTGCTGGGTCCTATCTCTAATCCTATCATGTGTGATACTGTCTGCTCAGCCACTGTATCTAATCCAATCATGTGTGATACTCTACTGTAGAGATTAGCGAATTTATGAAAAGTTCGGTTCGCCGAATTTCACGAAAAAATTTGATTCGGACCGAACTAGTTCTGACCGAACCTGTAATTTACGTGCGCCGAGCATGGTACTGTCCAGGGTGCTGAAAGAGTTAATGGGCTGCACTAACTCTTTCAGCAACCTTGACAGTACATGCTCAGCGCGCGGAAAATACAATTTTAATGTAATAAAAAAATAAAATAAAATAAAAAAATGTCATTGTTACTTTCCTCCTGTCCGGCCTCCAGCGATGACGTTTCATCCATGTCGCCGCTGCAGCCAATCACAGGCTGTAGTGGCGGTCACGCACGTCAGGATGACGTCAGAAGGCCGGCTTCCAGGGATTACGCTTCATCCCACGTGACCGCCTCTGCAGCCAATCACAGGCTGCAGCGGCCTCTGCAGCCAATCACACGCTCCTCTCCTGAAATACTCTGTGCTGCTTTAAACTCTGTGGACAGGTCAGGATCCTGTTTCTTTTAAATTCTGCTGGGGAACCCGCTCGATCCACTATATAAGGCTGCGCTACAGTGCAGCATTTAAAAGAAACAGGATCCTGACCTGTCCACAGAGTTTAAGGCAGCACAGAGTATTTCAGGAGATGAGCGTGCATATTCAGTGCTGCTGTGAACTCTGCTCTTACCATTACGTAGCTCTCAGTCTGTTACCTCTCCTCGACTCCTGTCCTCAATAACACCTTCACATGATTGGCAAGTCACCACGTAATGGTAAGAGCAGAGTTCACAGCAGCACAGAGTATTTCAGGAGATGAGCGTGTGGATCTTGTGCGGGGTGGTGACTTGCCAATCATGTGAAGGTGTTATTGAGGAGAGGAGTGGAGGAGAGGTAACAGACTGAGCTACATAATGGTAAGAGCAGAGTTCACAGCAGCACAGAGTATTTCAGGAGAGGAGCGTGCAGATTTAGTGCTGCTGTGAACTCTGCTCTTACCATTACGTAGCTCTCAGTCTGTTACCTCTCCTCCACTCCTGTCCTCAATAACACCTTCACATGATTGGCAAATCACCACGTAATGGTAAGAGCAGAGTTCACAGCAGCACAGAGTATTTCAGGAGATGAGCGTGCGGATCTTGTGCGGGGTAGTGACTTGCCAATCATGTGAAGGTGTTATTGAGGACAGGAGTGGAGGAGAGGTAACAGACTGAGCTACGTAATGGTAAGAGCAGAGTTCACAGCAGCACAGAGTATTTCAGGAGAGGAGCGTGCAGATTCAGTGCTGCTGTGAACTCTGCTCTTACCATTACGTAGCTCTCAGTCTGTTACCTCTCCTCCACTCCTGTCCTCAATAACACCTTCACATGATTGGCAAGTCACTACCCCGCACAAGATCCGCACGCTCATCTCCTGAAATACTCTGTGCTGCTGTGAACTCTGCTCTTACCATTACGTGGTGACTTTCCAATCATGTGAAGGTGTTATTGAGGACAGGAGTGGAGGAGAGGTAACAGACTGAGAGCTACGTAATGGTAAGAGCAGAGTTCACAGCAGCACAGAGTATTTCAGGAGAGGAGCATGCAGATTCAGTGCTGCTGTGAACTCTGCTCTTACCATTACGTAGCTCTCAGTCTGTTACCTCTCCTCCACTCCTGTCCTCAATAACACCTTCACATGATTGGCAAGTCACCACGTAATGGTAAGAGCAGAGTTCACAGCAGCACAGAGTATTTCAGGAGATGAGCGTGCGGATCTTGTGCGGGGTAGTGACTTGCCAATCATGTGAAGGTGTTATTGAGGACAGGAGTGGAGGAGAGGTAACAGACTGAGCTACGTAATGGTAAGAGCAGAGTTCACAGCAGCACAGAGTATTTCAGGAGAGGAGCGTGCAGATTCAGTGCTGCTGTGAACTCTGCTCTTACCATTACGTAGCTCTCAGTCTGTTACCTCTCCTCCACTCCTGTCCTCAATAACACCTTCACATGATTGGCAAGTCACCACCCCGCACAAGATCCGCACGCTCATCTCCTGAAATACTCTGTGCTGCCTTAAACTCTGTGGACAGGTCAGGATCCTGTTTCTTTTAAATGCTGCACTGTAGCGCAGCCTTATATAGTGGATCGAGCGGGTTTCCCAGCAGCATTTAAAAGAAACAGGATCCTGACCTGTCCACAGAGTTTAAGGCAGCACAGAGTATTTCAGGAGATGAGCACGGCCGGCCACGGGCAGCCGGTCGTTTTTCCGAGCCGTACTCCCATTATAAAGTATAGGAGCACGGCCCGTAAAATAAAAAATAGAACATGTTCTATCTTTTTAACGGCACGGGCACCTTCCCGTGAGAAATCGGGAAGGTACCCGTGGCTAACAGAAGTCTATGGGCCCGCTATTTCGGGTCGTAATTACGACCCGTAATAACAGGTGTTTTTACGGTCGTGTGCATGAGGCCCCGTAATGACGGGTGACTACATGTGTGCACCCGTCATTACGGCAGCGTTGCTAGGCAACGACAGTAAATAGTCACTGTCCAGGGTGCTGAAAGAGTTAACTGATCGGCAGTAACTGGTTCAGCACCCTGGACAGTGACTTCCGATCACAATATAGAGTAACCTGTAAAAAAAAAAAGACGGTCATACTTACCGAGAACTTTCTGCTTCGTCCAGTCAGGTCTCCTGGCCGTTGCCTTGGTGACGCGTCCCTCTCGACATCCGGCCCGACATTCCTGGATGACGTTACAGCCCATGTGACCGCTGCAGCCAATCACAGGCTGCAGAGGCCTCTGCAGCCAATCACAGGCTGCAGTGGCCTCTGCAGCCAATCACAGGCTGCCGCGTCAGAAAAGAAGGTCGGACTGGAGGAAGAAGAGGGACTCGTCACCAAGACAACGACCGGGTACGTATGAAATGCTTTTTATTTTATTTTTAATCAGCAGCCTCTTTTCTCTATCAGTGATTGATAGAGACAAGTGGCTGCCGATTTGTATAATATTTTTGACCGGTTTCGGTCAAAACGTGTTCGGCCGAACCCGGTGAAGTTCGGATTTGCTGCGAACTGAACTTTTCCCGATGTTCGGACCGAAACCGGTACGCTCATCTCTACTCTACTGCTGAGCCACTGTATCTAATCCTATAATGTGTGATACTGTCTGCTGAGCTACTGTATCTAATCCCATCATGTTGGATACTGTATGCGGAGCTGTGTATCTAATCCTATCATGTGTGATACTGTCTGCGGAGCTGTGTATCTAATCCTATCATGTTGGATACTGTCTGCGGAGCTGCGTATCTAATCCTATCATGTGTGATACTGTCTGCTGGGCCACTGTATCTAATCCTATCATGTGTGATACTGTCTGCTGGGCCACTGTATCTAATCCTATCATGTGTGATACTGTCTGCTGAGCCGCTGAATCTAATCCCATCATGTGTGATACTGTCTGCTGAGCCGCTGTATCTAATCCCATCATGTGTGATACTGTCTGCTGAGCTGTGTATCTAATCCCATCATGTGTGATACTGTCTGCTGGGCCCTATCTCTAATCCTATCATGTGTAATACTGACTGCGGAGCCACTTTATCTCATCCTATAATGTGTGATACTGTCTGCTGAGCTGTGTATCTAATCCCATCATGTGTGAAACTGTCTGCTGGGTCTTATATATAATCCTATCATGTGTGATACTGTCTGCTGGGCCACTGTATCTAATCCTATCATGTGTGAAACTGTCTGCTGGGCCACTGTATCTAATCCTATCATGTGTGATACTGTCTGCTGGGCCACTGTATCTAATCCTATCATGTGTGATACTCTCTGCTGAGCCAATGTATCTAATTCTATCCATATTTTCTAGGGTCGTAGTGCTATAGATATGCTATGCTGTCTCCTACACACACACACACACACACACACACACACACACACACACACACCAATACCGTCTGGGTCTTACATTTTTCAACTAGAAATCAAGCAGCAAGTTCCCGTAACTCCCATAGACTAGAATGGAGAGATTTACTAATATGTGCCGCCTACTCTCCATTCAGTCTACGCCTTAATACGGCCACCATCACCTCCTTGTCTGCCACTGCGGGGTCAGAGGTCCACAGGTGTAACCCTCACCTATCAGACATTTATGGCATATCCTGTGGATAAATGTAGAAGAACTTCTATCCTACGAGGGGAGTCTGTAGGTGCATCTAGTCTGCCATATGTATTTCCTTCTATTTTTGGTACAGGTTACTGGCGAGATGAATGCATAAGGCTAGAATCACACATGCAGCTTTTGTGTCAGTTTTTGATGCAGTTTTTTTAGCCAAACACGAGTGGATTTAAAAAGAAGAACAAGTATAGAGGATTCACTCCTGTGTTTGGCCTCAAAAACGACATCAAAATCCACATGCCTGATTCCAGCTTAGATAACTCACAATTTTTCTACTAACAGGCACCTCGATACCATATCAGATATGATGGTGGGGGGACAGAATGTGATTAAAGGACGAGTGTCGCGAAAATTATTTTTTTTAGATCAATTTGCTTTTAGTGTTTTATTAAAAAAAATGTTATTTATTTGTGTGTTTGTGTTTTACTTTTTTTAATTTTTTCACTTTTTCTTGTCCATTGGGGCTGCCATTTTTTTTTCCATCTCTGTATGTGTCGATTAACGACACATACAGACATGGAATACGGCACATACAGTCCCATAGTGAATGCGAACGGGGCCCGTTCCATTCACTATGCTGTACGCCGTCTGTGTGGGAACGGCGCATGCGCCGCTCCCACACAGTCCAAATTGAAGTTCTTCGTCCGAGCGACTCTTGGTTTCCTTGATATACACATTTGTGTGGTCCCCCCCACACTTTTCATAGGGAGTTATATGGATGTCCCTCAAGCCGATGAGTAAGACAACGCACGCTCTGGTTGCCGGTACTCTGTGTTTTGGGGCGTGGATCGTGGCTATCTATGATGGCCACTGTATTCTCTCCCCTCTCCCATACCCACTTTGTGTATGAGGTTGTCCGGCTACCTGACTGCTATGAGTTTACAGACACACTCTAGTTGCGCTAGTTTACGTGAACAAAAAATATGTCTATATATCGATCTATAAGGTTTCCTTTTTGTATCTTGCTGCCATTTACTAACCCTCGCTATACTATTGCTGTATAATCCTTTATTCTTCACAATCAGGATGAGCGAGTGGTTCACTTTACGCATGTGCTTACTAGCATCATATGCATGAGCCCCATATATTAATATGGCCGCTTTGGCGTAATTTTCCACACGGCGCATGCGCCGTTCATGTCCTGTTACCCCTAATTAGACTGCTCTTCCGGACATGCACAGTTGCGCTGCACGGACGCCGTTTTCGGCAAACGCCCGCGATATACTCAGAGGTGATGTATTGATTTTAATTCACCACAACACCGATGATCATCACCTTGTTTACACATTTATTAACCCCTACCCGCACCAGGACGTAACTGTCCGTCGTTGCGGAAGGTTACTTCCCGCACGAGGACGTATAGTTACTGAGTTTGTCCCGGTGCACACTGTCGGCGACAGTGTGCACCGGGAATTCAGCTGTCACCGACAGCTGACACTCCCCTCTTGCCGGCCAGCAGTCCTTTGCCGCCGATTTCAGCTAATTAACCCCTTAAATTCGGCGATCGGGTGCCATCGCCGAATTTTGGGGGTTTCTAACATATCGACAGACCCCGGTCCGAAATCGCGGGGTTTGCTGATAGTTACTATGGCAAACGGAAGCCAAACAATGGCTTCCGGGTCTGCCATGGACGGTAGCCCATCAGGACCAACCTTCGGCTGGTCCTGATAGGCTTCCTGTCAGAGTGACAGGAATTCACTGTGTCGTTCCCGATGCACACTGTCGGCGACAGTGTGCATCGGGAACTAGGAGATCAGCAGTCCCCGACAGCTGACACTCCAGTGTTGCCGATCAGCGGCTCATCGCCGCTGATTTCGGCAATTAACCCGTTACATGCGGGGCTCGATTGCGATCTCCGCATGTAGCGGGTTTGTAGCGCATCAGCAGCCCCCATGCAATCGTGGGGGTTTCTGATGCTTGTGATGGCACCCGGGGGCCAGACAACGGCCCCCAGGTCTGCCATGTATGTCAGCCTATGAGGATCAGCCTCTGCTGATCCTCGTAGACCAACTGTCAGAGTGACTGTGACGTCACACTGACAGTTGGAATACGTTACACTACCTAGGTAGTGTAATGTATTCTAGCAGCGATCAGAGCTGCAGGTCAAAAAACGAAAGTGTAAAAAGTAAAAAAAAGTTAATAAAAATGTTTTATAAAAGTGTAAAAATAAAAGGTTTTGTTTTCCTATAATAAGTCATTTATTATAGGGAAAAAATGAAAACGTTAAAAAAAAGTACACATATTTGGTATCACCGCGTTCGTAACGACCCAAACTATGAAACTATAATGTTAATTTTTCCGCACGGTGAACGCCGCAAACAAAATAAACGGAAAACTGTCAGCATCGCTATTTTTTGGTCACCACCCCTCCCAAGATATAGAATTAAAAGTGATCAAAAAGTCGCATTTACCCCAAAATGGTACCAATAAAAACTACAACCCGTCCCGCAAAAAACAAGACCTCCCACAGCTTTTTTGACGAAAAAATAAAAAAGTTACGGCTCAGAATAGCGTGTCCCAGAAAATAAATTACTTTATAGAAACGTAATTTTATTGTGCAAACGCTGCAAAACTTATAAAAAACTATACATATGGTATCGGCGTAATCGTACCGACCGGCAGAATAAATTAAAACGTAATTTATTGTGCACGGTGAACGCTGTAAGAAATAAAGAATTTAAAGCGCCAAAATCGCTGTTTTTTGGTCACCTTAGCTCTAAAAAAGATCCTGAGGGGCCAAAATGCTCACTATACCCCTAGAAAAATTCCTTGAGTGGTGTAGATTCCAAAATAGGGTAACTTTTGGGGGGTTTCCACTGTTTTGGTCCCTCCGGGGCATTGCAAACCCGACATTGCACTGAAAACCAATCCAGCAAAATCCGCGCTCCAAAATCCAATAGGCCCTCGTTCCCTCCTGAGCCCTGCTGTGGGTCCAAACATCAGTTTACGACCACATATGCGGTATTGCCGTAATCGGGAGAAATTGCTTTACAAATGTTGGGCGGCTTTTTCTCCTTTATTCCTTGTAAAAAAGAAAAAATTCTATGTTTCCACAGAAAAATAGGTGATTTTCATCTTCACAGACTAATTCCCCTAAATTCTGCAAAAAAACTGTGGGGTCAAAATGCTAAGTATACCCCTAGAAAAATGCCTTGAGGGGTGTAGTTTTCAAAATGGGGTCACTTTTTGGGGGTTTCGACTGTTTAGGTACCACAAGACCTCCTCAAACCTGACATGGTGCCTAAAATATATTCCTAAAAAAAGGAGGCCCCAAAATCCACTGGGTGCTCCTTTGCTTCTGCGGCCTGTGTTTCAGTCCATTAGGACACTAGGGCCACATGTTGGATATTTCTACAATCTGCAGAATCTGGGCAATAAATATTGAGTTGCGTTTCTCTGGTAAAACCTTCTGTGTTACAGATTTTTTTTTTATTACAAATGAATTTTGGCAAAAAAAATGAAATTTGTAAATTTCACCTCTACTTTGCCTTAATTCCTGTGAAACGCCTAAAGGGTTAAAATACCTTCTGAATGCTGTTTTGAATACCTTGAGGGGTGCAGTTTTCAAAATGGGGTGATTTATGGGGACTCTCTAATATATAAGGCCCTCAAAGCCACTTCAGAACTGAACTGGTCCTTGAAAAAATGGCCTATTGAAATTTTATTGAAAATATGAGAAATTGCTGCTAAAGTTCTAAGCCTCGTAACGTCTTAGAAAAATAAAAGTATGTGAAAAAAAATGATGCAAACATAAATTAGACATATGGGGGATGTTAACTAGTAACTATTTTGTGTGGTATTACTATCTGTTTTACAAGGAAATACATTTAAATTTCGAAAAATGCTATTTTTTGCAAATTTTTGCTAAAATTTGAAGTTTTTCACAAATAAATATTGAATTTATCGACCAAATTTTTTCACTATCATAAAGTACAATATGTCACGAGAAAACAATCTAAGAATCGCTTGGATAGGTAAAAGCGTTCCGGAGTTATTACCACATAAAATGACACATGCCAGATTTGAAAAAATCATCTGTGTCCACAAGGCCAAAACAGGCTGGTCATTAAGGGGTTAATGTTGTACTTGTCTGTATGTAACAATACGGCTTTTTATTGATGGATCAAGTTCTCTTATTGATGTTTATACTCTGTACTATGTATTGATTCCTATGTACAATCTTTTACTACATCACTGATTACTGTTCATATCACCTTTCATTGATACTTGTTATATTGTGTGAGCCCTTTAAGTACCCCTGACAAGTACTTACAAGTACCCATTTTTTCACCTGAATCGATAGATAGATAGATAGATAGATAGATAGATAGATAGATAGATAGATAGATAGATAGATAGATAGATAGATAGATAGATAGATAGATAGATAGATAGATAGATAGATAGATAGATAGATAGATGATAGATAGATAGATAGATAGATAGATAGATAGATAGATAGATAGATAGATAGATAGATAGATAGATAGATAGATAGATAGATAGATAGATAGATAGATAGATAGGTAGATAAAGAATAAATCTTACTAAAAAGTCCCTGCGTCTTATAGTCGGCAGTCAAGGGAGCCGGCAGCGCCAGGCCCCATGTCCGCTTCTTTATTAACCCCTTACGGACCCATGATGTGCCGGCAAATCATGGAGCGGGGAGGGTATGATGTTTGGAGCGGGCTCACGCGCTGAGCCCGCTCCATACACTGCATGTGTCAGCAGCTGTCACGCTGCTCTAACGGCCACGAACTGCAATGGCGGCGCTGTTCCTGGCATTTAACTAGTTAAATGCCGCGTTCAATAGCGACCACAGCCTTTATAGCGTTTTCCCATGAGAGACATTTATGACATATCCACAGGATATGTAAAAAATGTCAGATAGATGCGGGTCCCACCTCTGGGACCCGCACCTATCTCTAGAACGGGGCCCCCTAAGCCCCGTTCTATCTTACTTGGCTCCGCTGTCTCTTGGCCACTTCCTAGTTAGGTGGTCGGGAGTTACAGAAAAAGTCGAGTGCCCGCTGAGCTACGCCATTTCTGTAGTTTGCTACGCTGTTTCTGTAACTCATCCATGTATTGAAGTGTACTGTACCAGCGACCTAACGATCGCTGGTTCAAGTCCCCTAGGGGAACTAATAAAATCTGTAAAAAGGAAAATAGTTAGAAACATTTTCAGGAGTGTAAAAAAATAGTAAAAGTTAAAAAAAAAACCTTTTCCCATTTTTCCCCAAGCACAATGTAAAAAATAAAAAAAAAAGGAATGAAATAGAAAGAGAAAAAAAAGTTGTACCAAACATGGCTCTCAGAATGAAGTAAAACAGAACAAATTAGTTGTTGCTTTATAAAAGTAGTAAAAAAATAGTAGAAAATTAAATTTTTTCCAATTTTTTGTTGTCTAAAACCTGGGTGTGCGTTTTATAATCAGCTGCGTCTTATAGTCGGTAAATTCTCCATTACATGTCACCTGCTTATTCCAGCAAGTAGTGTAGCGCCGCATTGAAAACACTAAAATAGACAAATCACCGGCTCCAGAAGGTAAATACCCCTACGTTCTGAAGAATTTAAGTACCATGATAGACAGACCCTTATTTCTCATATTTAAGGATTCTATCATGTACCACAGGACTGGCGCATAGCAAATGTGGTGCCAATATTCAAAAAGTGGTCAAAAGTGATCAAGGAAACTATAGGCCTGTGAGTTTAACTTCCATTGTGGGTAAACTATTTCAGGGGTTTCTAAGAAATACTATCCTGGAGTATCTCAATGAAAATTAAATGTAGGGATCAGTCCTGTCAAACTAATATGATGAGCTTCTATGAGGAGGTAAGTTCTAGACTGGACCAGGGTAAGCCTGTGGATGTGGCATATCTAGACTGGACCTGGGTAAGGCTGTGGATGTGGTGTATCTAGACTGGACCTGGGTAAAGCTGTGGATGTGGTGTATATAGATTGGACCTGGGTAAGCCTGTGGATGTGGTATATCTAGACTGGACCTGTGCAAGGCTGTAAATGTGTTGTATATAGATTGGACCTGGGTAAGGCTGTGGATGTGGTGTATCTAGACCAGACATGGGCAAACTACGGCCCGCGGGCCACATACGGCCCGTTAGGCTTTTTAATCCGGCCCGCCGAACTTGTCCAAATCATAGTAAAAACCTCCTTTTTTTTCCCCTTTCCCTGCAATGCCCACGTTTTCCCAATAGATGGCGCACTCAAAACACATTGACCGTTGTTAACTCCTTAACGCCGAAGGACGGATATATCCGTCCTCAGCAGCTGCTAGTTCGCGCAGGAGGACGGATATATCCGTCCTGTGATGGCGCGGGTACTGCCAGTGTACCCACGCGATCAGCGGCAGGAGCACGGCTGTTATACACAGCCTGGCTCCTGCTGCAACTGCCGGAATCGAAGCGCGCTCCGATTCCGGCAGTTTAACCCATTAAATGCCGCTGTCAATAGTGACAGCGGCATCTAATGTGTTTGACAGAGGGAGGGAGCTCCCTCTGTCACCCGATCGGCGCCCCCGCAAACAAATCGCGGGTTGCCGTCGGGTTTCCATGACAGCCGGGGGTCTAACAAAGACCCCCAGGTCTGTCTTCCGCAACTGCCTGTTTGGCGATGCCGGAGGCATGACCTAACAGGTTGCCTGTCAGTTTTACACTGACAGGCAATAATGCTTTGGTATACTAAGTATACCAAAGCATTATATATGCGATCGGCACATCGCATAGTGAAGTCCCCTGGTGGGACTTAAAAAAAAAATGTCAATCAGTTAAATAAAGTTTGTTGAAAAAAAATAAAATAATTACAGTCAAAATCAAATAAAACTACTTTTTTTGCCCAAAAAGTGGTTTTATTCAGTAAAAGTGTCAAAACAAATAACACATACACATATATGGTATCCCCGCGATCATAACAACTTGACCAATAAAATGAACACATTAATGAAACCGCCGGATGTACGGCGTCCAAAAAACCCGCAAAAAACAACGGCAAAATTCTCTCTTTTCTCCCATTCCCCCCATAAAAAATAAAATAAAAGTTAATCTGTAAGTCCTATGTACCCCAAAATAGTACTAATGAAAACTACGCATTGGCCCGCAAAAATCAAGCCCACATACGGTCACATCGACGGAAAAATAAAAAAATGACGGCTCTTGGAACGCGGCGATGCAAAAACAAGTAATTTTTTTCTAAAAGGGTTTTTATTGTGCAAACGTAGAAAAAAACATATAAAACCTTTACATATTTGGTATCCTCGTAATCGTGCCGACCCGTAGAATAAAGGTAACATGTTATTTATGCTGCATAGTAAAGGGCATAAATTTATAACGTGAAAATTAATGCTGGAATAGCTGCTTATTTTCAATTCTCTCCTAAAATAAAGTTAATAAAAGTTAATCAATATATTGTAAGCATCTAAAAATGGTGCAATTACAAAATACAACTCGTCCCGCAAAAAACAAGCCCTTATACGGCTATGTCGACGTAATAAAAAAAAAGTTACGACTCTTGGAATGCGACCATGAAAAAACAAAAAATAATCCTTGGTCATTAACGTGCAAAATGGCCCGGTCATTAAGGGGTTAATGTGGCGCGTATTTCTCTTTATTTCACTCTAATTTTCACTTCGTTTCACGTCACCATTAAGCCCTTCGGTTTTCGAAGAGTACAATATCAGCCGTCACTTTGCCACGAAGCATGCAAACTATGCTAGCAAGCAGTCAACACAAGAACGGGCGGCTACTGCTCAGAGGTTGGCAGCTAATTTACAGAGTCAACAGAACTTTTTTCTTGATAAATCACAGTGCGTATGTTATTTTAATCTATTTACATTTCCTCCTCCCAGTATCTGCGAAATAGTATGTAAATGCCATATCTTGCATATTCCTTGAGACAAATTTATTAACTGATAAGGGCTATTTTTCACATTTGAAAGACAGTTAATAAATTGGGTTGTAGTGTTCTTACTGTGCTATGAGGTTTGCACACACTACATTTAATGCTTTAGTATACCCGGCCCAAACACTCCCTCCAAATGCTCCTGGCCCGGCCCCTCTGTCAAATTTTAGAACCCATTGTGGCCCGCGAGTCAAAAAGTTTGCCCACCCCTGATCTAGACTGAACCTTGGTAAAGCATTGCATGTGATGTATCTAGACTGGACCTGTGTAAGGCTGTGAATGTGGTGTATCTAGACTGGATCTGGGTGAGGCTGTGAATGTGGTGTAAAAACGGTGTGTAGAAAAGGCAGATCCAGCACTCTAATATTAAAATTCCAATTTTATTTAGGTCATTTTAAAACCAAGGATAAAACAAAAATCCCGGGACCACGCTTACGCGTTTCAGACCACTAGGGTCCTTAATCATAGCTTACTTTGCAAGGATAAAATTCACATATATATAGTCAAAGACATTCAATCAGATGACTGTTTAGGGCTGGATTCGGAAATTTAACTCTATGTTGTATATAACAAAATTTGTGTCGTAGTTATCCTATAGTGTTGTAATTTCGCAAGATTATTATACAAAAATAGTGAGAACATCACAAATAGCATATTAATGGATGACTGTCACATAGTAAAAACTATTTTTATACACTCCAAAAGGAATCCTTTAGTTGTATTTTATGGCCTGGAGCATGTGACTTAGTAGATTAATTCATTAGTCTTCAGGTGTGTGTTGTAGTCAAACGTAATTCAAGAGAGACAGTTAATTTGAATATTAGTAGTAGTAATAGAAGAACATTAGAAAAACATACGAATATTTCTATGAGAAGTAACATTTCAATTGTATAAGTGATGTATCATACATCAGTTATGATTAATAATATAAAGATTGTTCAATAATGAAATGATGACGTTTCTCTAAATGTATAACACTCATGGTGCTGAAAGACAGCTCCTTTCCCATATGGTACTTGGAAAACAATATATATTATCGGAGAGATTTTTGCCTTCAATGAAACATTACATTAATAGTGAGGAATAGATGAATAAAAACACATATGTAACACATTGCTGTTCTGTCTCTTTGATTAATCTAATTAAAATTAATCTCTGCTAAAGTGGTTGATATAATCCAAACCATAAACAAATGTAGATATTAAAATAACACAAAATCTATGAATTAGTTTATTTGCCTTGTAGAAAACAATTCTGATAACCAAAAGATGTTGTCTGTAAAAAACTAACTAGTTTGTTACATATGTGTTGAAAAAATCAGTATGTATCATTTGCGTGGTGCTGAATGGACAGCTCCGCTTAAATGATACTGCAAAGCTGTGTCCAAAAAATGAAAGAATGAATTTTCCTCAAATAGTGTGTACATAATTGGAAAAAAAAAGATTTTTAGTAAACATTTCATGATTATGTTTGATTAAATTGAAGCTAAATTTTTCGCCTGAATAATAAATTAATATTAATTTTTATGATATCAATTATTTGAAAGTTTTTTAAATTCAGGATTTTTTATTCAAACTTTGATCAATAAATATACATCAAATCGTTCCTGTAATTCATACCTATTGGGAAACGAGTGTCTAATTTTAAAATCCATAATGCTTCTCTATTGAGCAAGAGATTTCTCCAATGTCCTCCTCTTTTTGGGCAGAATACTCTCTCTAACCCATTGTGGGTAAAATATTTCAGGGGTTTCTAAGAAATACTATCCTGGAGTATCTCAATGAAAATTAACTGTAGGGATCAGTCCTGTCAAACTAATATGATGAGCTTCTATGAGGAGGTAAGTTCTAGACTGGACCAGGGTAAGCCTGTGGATGTGGTATATCTAGACTGGACCTGGGTAAGGCTGTGGATGTGGTATATCTAGACTGGACCTGGGTAAGGCTGTGAATGTGGTGTATCTAGACTGGACCTGGGTAAAGCTGTGGATGTGGTGTATATAGATTGGACCTGGGTAAGGCTGTGGATGTGGTATATCTAGACTGGACCTGGGTAAAGCTGTGGATGTGGTGTATATAGATTGGACCTGGGTAAGGCTGTGGATGTGGTATATCTAGACTGGACCTGGTAAAGGCTGTGGATGTGGTGTATCTAGACTGAACCTTGGTAAAGCTTTGCATGTGATGTATCTAGACTGGACCTAGGAAAGGCTGTGGATGTGATGTATCTAGACTGGACCTGGGTATGGTTATGTATGTGGTACATCTAGACTGGACCTGGGTAAGGCAGTGAATGGAGGGTATCTGAACTGGACCTGGGTAGGGCAATGAATGTGCTGTATCTAGACTGGATCTGGGTGAGGCTGTGAATGTGGCGTATCTAGACTGGACCTGGGTAAAACTGTGGATGTGGTGTATGTAGACTAAACCTGGGTAAGGCTTTGGATGAGATGTATCTAGACTGGAACTGGTTAAGACTGTGGATGTGGTCTATGTAGACTGGACCTGGGTAAGGCTGCGGATGTGGTGTATCTAGACTGGACCTGGGTAAGGCTGTGGATGTGGTGTATCTACAAAACCACATAAAAGGCCATACTTACTAAGTGGGTGGGTGAAAACCCGTTCACAGCAGGACGCAGACAGGTCAAAAAATGCTGCATTAAATAGTGATAGCCACTCCCACTAGTCTTGAGGGGAGTGGCAAACTAAGTGCTCACAAGTGTGCAATAAATGAGTGTCAGTGTTCGTGTAGTGCTAGGGTGTGAATGTATGATAAAAAAGAAATGTGTATGTATGGAAGTGTCAGAACTGTGTAATAATGTAATAAAAAGTAAATGTGTGATGAATAGGGGTCAGTGCTGTGAATAGTACATGGGGTGTCAGTACTATGTGTAATACAGCATTTTTTGACCTGTCTGCGTCCTGCTGGGAATGGGTTTTCACCCACCCACTTAGTAAGCATGGCCTTTTTTGTGGTTTTGAAGTTATCTATGTCCCATTTTTTCTGCTGTTGTTTTTAAATGTGGTGTATCTAGACTGGACCTGGGTAAGGCTGTGGATGTGGTGTAGGTGTATCTAGACTGGACCTGTGTAAGGCTGTGAATGTGGTGTATCTAGACTGGACCTGTGTAAGGCTGTAAATATGGTGTATCTAGACTGGAACTGGGTAAGGCTGTAAATATGGTGTATGTAGACTGGACCTGGTTAAGACTGTGGATGTGATCTATCTAGACTGGATCTGGGTAAGACTGTGGATGTGATCTATCTAGACTGGATCTGGGTAAGACTGTGGATGTGGTCTATGTAGACTGGACCTGGGTAAGGCTGCGGATGTGGTGTATCTAGACTGGACCTGGGTAAGGCTGTGAATGGAGGGTATCTGAACTGGACCTGGGTAGGGCAATGGATGTGATGTATCTATACTGGACCTGGGTAAGGCTGTGGATGTGGTGTATCTAGACTTGACCTGGATAAGGCTGTGGATGTGATGTATCTAGACTTGACCTGGGAAAGGCTGTGGATGTGATGTATCTAGACTGGACCTGGGTAAAGCTCTGGATGTGATGTATCTAGACTGTACCTGTGTAAGGCTGTGAATGTGGTGTATGTAGACTGGACCTAGGTAAGGCTTTGGATGTGATGTATCTAGACTGGACCTGGGTAAGGCTGTGGATGTGGTGTATCTAGACTAGACCTGGGTAAGGCTGTGGATGTGATGTATCTAGACTGGACCTGGGTAAGGCTGTGGATGTGGTGTATCTAGACTGGACCTGGGTAAGGCTGTGAATGTGGTGTATGTAGACTGGACCTAGGTAAGGCTTTTGATGTGATGTATCTAGACTGGACCTGGGTAAGGCTGTGGATGTGGTGTATCTAGACTGGTCCTGGGTAAGGCTGTGGATGTGGTGTATGTAGACTGGACCAGGGAAAGGCTGTGGATGTGGTGTGTCTAGGCTGGACCTGTGTAAGGCTGTGGATGTGGTGTATGTAGACTGGACCTAGGTAAGGCTGCGGATGTGATGTATCTAGACTGGACCTGGGTAAGGCTTTGGATGTGATGCATCTAGACTGGACCTGGATAAGGCTGTGAATGTAGTGTATGTAGACTGGACCTGGATAAGGCTGTGAATGTGGTGTATCTAGACTGGACCTGGGTGAGGCTGTGAATGTGATATATCTAGACTGGACCTGGGTAAGGCTGTGAATGTGATGTATCTAGACTGGACCTAGGTAAGGCTGTGAATGTGATGTATCTAGACTGGACCTGGGTAACGCTGTGAATGTGGTGTATCTAGGTTGGACATAGGTGAGGCTGTGAATGTGGTGTATCTAGACTTTGCAAAAACATTTGATACTCTGCCACATAAAAGGTTGGTGTATAAAATGAGAATGCTGGGGCTGGAGAAAATATATGCAATTGGGTTAACAACTGGCTCAGTGATAGAAAACAGAGTGTGGTTATTTGTACAAACTCATATTGGGTCACAGTCAGGGCAGTCTTAGGCCAAAGAGGGGGACACAGGACACCATAGAAGGGGACACAGGACAGAACAGGAGGGGGACACAGGACAGAAGAGGAGGGGGTCAGAGGAGAGGAAGTGACACAGAAGAGGAGAGAAGGGGGACAGAGGAGAAGGACACAGGAGAGGAACACAGGCAGGAAGTGGACACAGGAGAGGAGGAAAACACAGAACCGGAGGGGGACACAGGAGAGGAGAGGAGAAAACTAGAAATGTAGCTTCCTCTTCTTGTCCTGACGGTTTCTTTGATCTCTGCAGACGCGGAAGCTGTGCCCCTCCCCCTCCCTCCCGTCCCGACTGCCTCTTTTTAATGATATCAAAGGAGAGGGAGAGAAAATAGCGCTGATAACAGGTGTTTTAGTGCACAGGCTGGAGGATGGAGAGAGTATTTGTTCGGGGGTAGGAGCTGCAGAGGCAGTAATGTGTAGAGGCCCTGGAAGTCTGCTGATTGGCAGTAACAGCGCCCCCTGTACTAAGGAAGGGTGATGGCTGTGCATAAGGCCGTCCCTGGTCACAGTTACCAGCGGGATTCTATACGGGTCAGTATTGGACTACCTTCTTTTTAGCGTGTTTATTTAGGGTCAATGCACACGATGCATATTATGTGCGGTTTTGCCGTGTGTATTTTCGTGCGGAAAAACTGCAGCGTAATACAGTACCAGCATAGACTGAGATTCCAGGGAATCTCATGTCCACGCTGCAGTATTTTTCAGGACTTAAATTTTCAGGACGTATTTTCGAAACCGCAGCATGTCAATTTATCCTGCGATTCCGCATGCAAATTCTATCCTTGTAGTTCTACAGAAATATACGCAGCAAAACCCGTAGCATGAAAACTCGAAGCATAAAAACCGCACCGAAATACGCATCAAAATCTCACCTTCAGGTGCAGTTTTTTTCCTGCGAATTTCTTGCCGTTTCCTGCGGTTTTGCTGTGTATGTTCCACAGCAAAATACGCAACGTGTGCATGTAGCCTCAGGATGATTCTAAGCTCTGAAAAGTGATCAACACAGAGGAGGGTAATATAATATTACTCCGTAGCAGATTGCAGCATTTTAAGATAATAAAACACTGGGCAAAACTGCCACTGAAGAAGATTTGTGGATATTGGTGGACAATTTAATGGGTGAAAAGGAGGGCGATCAAGGTAATTAAAGGAATTCCGTTTAGAAAAAGGACGGCTTAGGGGCGATCTAATTACAATAAACAAATATATGAAGGGACAGTACAGAGATCTTTCTAATGATCTCTTTACACCCAGGCCTGTAACAAGGACAAGGGGCATCCTCTAGGTCTAGAGGAAAGAAGGTTTCACCACAATCAGACAAGGATTCTTTACGGTAAGAGCAGTGAGACTATGGAATTCCCTGCCACAGGATATTGTGATGGTTGATTCTTTGAAAAAGTTCAAGAAGGGCCTGGACGTCTTTCTTAAAAAATATAATATTACAGGTTATGAGTCCTAGATTCAGGAGATGGGACGTTGATCCTGGGATTTATTCTGATTGCCATATTTCGAGTCAGGGAGGAATTTTCCCCCAAATGAAGCAATTGGCATCTAACTCATGAGGTTTTTTGTCTTCCTCTGGATCATCACGGTAGGATTATAGATTGGACCTGATCAACTTGTATCTTTTTTCAACCTTATGAACTATGTATCAAACGAATGCGAAATATTTGTGCGGAATGATGATTTATTAATGAAACTAGATGTAACGTGATGACAGCGGTTCCAGCTGGATAAGGAAACTTCTTCCTAATCTTTCTGGGCGCACAGGACCGAACTTGACTTTTGGTACCAGAAATTCTGAAAACTCTGTAAAAGCCTGATAGGCCGGTATCGATGATAATATCTGTTGGAGAAAACGAAAATATAAGTCATTCTGAACAAAACAATGAAAATTAAAGATTTTATTATAATTTGGAAAACTAAAGCCTTGATTCTGATTTATGGTGAATAAATAAGTGGCAGAATGTGTAATATAGATCCCTATAGCATGCAGTTACATATATCACCCACCGACCCCCATTGTAGAAAAATAAAATGTTTGCAGTATCCCTTTGTATCAAAAACCATGACCAACTACGTATTCCACTACAGTACAAAAAGGAATGACAACATATACGTAGTCTCCGAATATATGACGAAAGGAATACATTGAACCCGTTATAGGCCATGGACACGTTTGACATATACGTCGGTGGCATTTCCTGGCATATATATAAAAAGCGTGATGTGAATATAGTATAACTATGTATAGTAGAGATAAAGAACACTGCGTTAGTGAGGGTTGATACCAGACGATCACACTGATCAGAAATTATAGATATGTATCCAGAATAGAGACCAACAAATTTCCCAAAATTAGTTTCAGGTGCGCTTCAAACAAACAGGCCGTTTGATTCAGTCTAAATAAATTTTGCTGCGAATCACAAGTGTCCCGATTGCCCTGAAAACTCGTGTTTGACTCTTTGATGTCTTCTAGGACTGTTTCCAAACCTGTAGTATTTTCTGGTTTGGTATTTTATATAATTGGCTGTGCTAGATGGAGGGATAACCGCAGTTGATTTTGGGAAGGCTGTCTGCAAGTCATTATGGGGAAGCCTAAGTCATGTGATCCTTATTCTAGGTTGTAAAATGGTGGCCGGCACTCGGCGGCGAAGCGTCATTTTGATGCAATTTGTGCACTGTGAACCTCAAAAGTTTCAGATTTTGGTCAATCTGAAAGTTTTGGCAAATTCGGACCGTATTAAATTCATGTAGAATCCATTCGCCCCAGTGGCATAACTACCACCACCGCAGCATGAGTGGGCCCGAGCCGCCCGCCGTAATGGCCTCCCATGCCCGGCTGCTTCAATGGTAGCGACACCACATTCAATAGTATCTGCGTCCTTAGGAAGCAGATACTATTGAACACTATTGCAGAGCAGGGAGGTATCTCCCTTCTCTGCCATTTACTAGGAAACATGAAGTACGGCCTGCAGCCTATTAGGCGCAGGGACAGGATCCCTGCGCAAGCTGGCGTGATGATGTCACTGGATCACGCCGGCCTACACAAGGACCCTGTCAGGGTTGTGGAGCAGCTCCGTTTATCGCGGGAATGGGCCTTAGGTAAGTACAATTTTTTTGTTTTATTTGTTTGGGGGCACTGTCTACAAGGGGGAGGTTGGGGGCTGTAAGGTCACAGAATAAAGTAATGATTTTATCTATGTTCATAGACAGCGGTCCGAAAATTTAAAACATTTACTGTTTTTTCTTTTACTAATTTGCTTCTGACATTTCTATTTTCGTTAGAAGTGTCCCTAGGTGATTGTAAAGGATCTGACAGACACAGCTTCAGTGTCAACGCCCGTGGTTAGTCAGTCTGCACCTGCTCCTAAGTCTGATAGAGTGACTCCTTCTTCTACCACTCAGGCTGGGAGGCTGAGGAGTGGGAGAGCCTATCACAGCCTGGCCAGACGGAGCTAGCTCCTGCCCTCTGTCTATTTATACCTTCATTTCCTGCTTCTCCTTTGCCTGTGATTCTGCTTGTTTCCTGGCTCTGCTGCTGCTGCTTGAGCTATTTGTCCTCTGCTTCATATTGACCCTGGCTTGACTGACTACTCTCTTGCTCTGCGTTTGGTACCTCGTACACTCCTGGTTTGACTCGGCTCGTTCACTACTCTTATAGCTCACGGTGTTGCCGTGGGCATCTGCCCCTTTTCCCTTTGCTTCTTTGTACCCTTGTCTGTCTGTCGTGCACATAGTGAGAGTAGAGACCGTCGCCCAGTTGTACGCCATCGCCTAGGACGGGCCGTTGCAAGTAGGCAGGGACTGAGTGGCGGGTAGATTAGGGCTCACCTGTCTGTCTCCCCACCCCGTCATTACAGTGATGAGCTTATCACAGAGAGGCCGGCTGCTGGGATTTTGAGCGATCAGTCATGGTCTGTAAGGTAACCTGAAGGTGTTTAATCCCCCTGCATCAACAACACAGGAGAAATAATGTATGGCATTACACAGTGCCCATTGAAATCAATGGGCCACCAATATAATGCAAGGACGTGTCCGGTCCTCCAGAGTGAAAATACTCTTTGTAGTTGTTCTCCACTCTAGCTAAAAAATGAGGATTCAAAATAGAGGATCCCACTCAATGAAACAGAACTCAAAAATGGGTTTTCTAAACAAGATAACCCTTTTTTAAAAATAACTTTTTTTTCTGCGATAATGGAAACAGTCAGGTAAATTATGCCCTCTCCCCACTCTTCAATTCAATTTCCCAAAAATTGTAAATCTCATCTCTCTCCTATTTGTTGTGAAGATAAAACGTTGATAGTACGAAATGATGAAGACAATTAAAAAATAAACTCCCCTCCCCCACATTGATAAATAACAGAGAACAGGAAATGAGATCTACAAATAAAATATTATTACCATTTCTTTGATGGTTGTTGGCACACTACTGAAAATAAAGTCTTCACCTGGGTCCTCTGTGAACGCATGTTAATACAAAGATGATGTAAATCCTTGACACAGTGTTGGCAATAGGCAATCCCATAATATCAATCTATTCAAAAATGTTAGATTTCCAGGATGTAATCTGTTATATTACCGCTGCCTGTTATCTCCTGCGCCATTTTTACATCATCCACGTGTTTTAAAGTGGATCTGTGATCTCATCTATTCCCTCCATATCACGGAATTCATCCGCTCCTTGAAACCACTCCATGATGTAACTAAGAGGATCGATAAGGCTGGCGGCAAGAAGAAAGACAGCCGTCCAATATCCAAGGAATACAAAGAGCTTGGTCCATAAGTCGTCATAGGGTGGCCCAAAATTATAGGACTCCAGATTCTGCAACAAATAAGGAAACGGTTATTAAAGTGTTATTGACCTTATACAAGTGAATGAATCTTATATTTATAATACAAAAAGAAACCAGAAGTATTAAAAAAGGGAGGAGACTTCAGCCCTTCCCTCTATATTACTGTGTGCTTGATTGACAACAGATTCCCCAGGCAGCAGAGGTGGGGGGAGGGGTGAGTGGGCATATAGGAGATTGTGTCCACTAATAACAATCAGGGGCGGACAGAGACACCAAGGCTTTTATGTAACAGCTAGAAAGATCTTCAGGGGTGCAGCTATAGTGGGGTGCGGAGGTAGCAGTGGCACCAAGGACCATGGAACCTGGTTCCCTAAAGGGCTCTCTGGCCCATACATAGACACCAGAATGGAACATGGGAGGGTCAGGGCCCTGATAGAGGTTTTGCTTTATGTACCAGGAGCTTCAAGTTAAGGCTCTGAAGTTCTTGGATGGTGCGCAAATTTATTTTGTGGATTGTAATACAACAATAATTATGCCATAAAGTAGGCAGTGGGAGCACTGGTCAGGCCCTTTGTTTACTGGTCCATTGTGAAGCTGCCTAAATGGTACACTGTCATGTCCGTGGCTGTGGTCCGTCAGGTTCACTCTTCCCCTGACGGCCGCAACCATGTGTCTGCAAGCGATGGCCCCAGTCTCCTCCTCTCACTTCCACTCACCTCGTCCAGGTCCCGTAGGGTGCGCGCACATGCTCGTGCCCGCTCTTAAATGGGCAGCGTGCGCACCAGACTTTAATATTTTAATCAGCCCATGAGTGCTCTGGACAATAAGAGACGCCCAGCCCCTTGCTTCTATGCCTGAGCGTTGTTTGTCGTATCCTAGTTTGTCTTGCAAATGGTCTCCCAGTGTTTTCCTGTACCAGTTTTCCCTGTTCCTGTATCCCGTATCCTGCATCCCGTGCTATCCTGTTATAGTGCTGTGCTGTTGCCGTGCTGTACCTACGCCTGTCCTGCTGCTCCACGCCTGACGTCTACCCGCTGCCTAGTCCCAGCCGAGCCTGCTTTGCTACTGTCCAAGCTGCCCACAGGTACCTTATACGAACTGTGAACTGTGAACTGCACCCTGTTGGCCAATCGCTAAGGCAGTACGCCCCAGTAGGTCCACGAACCCAACGTGACATACAGTATGTCCTATAGAACCCCTATACAGCTGCACATATGGCAACAAGACAAGTACATTAGAGTCTCTAGTTTGAGAAATAGACGCCTCACAGGTCCTCAACTGGCAGCTTCATTAAATAGTACCCGCAAAACGCCAGTGTCAACGTCTACAGTGAAGAGGCGACTCCGGGATGCTGGCCTTCAGGGCAGAGTGGCAAAGAAAAAGCCATATCTGAGACTGGCTAATAAAAGGAAAAGATTAATATGGGCAAAAGCACACAGACATTGGACAGAGGAAGATTGGAAAAAAGTGTTATGGACAGACGAATCGATGTTTGAGGTGTTTGGATCACACAGAAGAACATTTGTGAGACGCAGAAAAACTGAAAAGATGCTGGAAGAGTGCCTGACGCCACCTGTCAAGCATGGTGGAGGTAATGGGATGGTCTGGGGTTGCTTTGGTGCTGGTAAAGTGCGAGATTTGTACAAGGTAAAAGGGATTTTGAATAAGGAAGGCTATCACTCCATTTTGCAACGCCATGCCATACCCTGTGGACAGCGCTTGATTGGAGCCAATTTCATCCTACAACAGGACAATAACCCAAAGCACACCTCCAAATTATGCAAGAACTATTTAGGGAAGAAGCAGGCAGCTGGTATTCTATCTGTAATGGAGTGGCCAGCGCAGTCACCAGACCTCAACCCCATAGAGCTGTTGTGGGAGCAGCTTGACCGTATGGGACGCAAGAAGTGCCCATCAAGCCAATCCAACTTGTGGGAGGGCCTTCTGGAAGCATGGGGTGAAATTTCTCCCGATTACCTCAGCAAATTAATAGCTAGAATGCCAAAGGTCTGCAATGCTGGAATTGCTGCAAATGGAGCATTCTTTGATGAAAGCAAAGTCTGAAGGAGAAAATTATTATTTCAAATAAAAATCATTATTTCTAACCTTGTGTAATGGCGGGGGTAGGGAAACAGACAAGTGAGCCCCAATCTACCCGCCACTCAGTCCCCGCCCACCTGCAACGACCCGCCCTAGGCGACGGGGCACAACCGGGCGACGGTCCCCACGCTCAACAAGTGCACGACAGACAAACAGACAAGGGAACACAGAAGCAAGAGAAATGGGGCAGTTGCCCAAGTCAACACCGCGAGCAACAAGAGTAGCGAACGAGCCGAGTCAAACCAGGAGTGCACGAGCCACTAAACGCAGAGCAGGAGAGTAGTGAACAAGCCGAGTCAAACCAGGAGTGTATGAGGTACAAAACGCAGAGCAGGAGAGCAGTCAGTAAGCCAGGGCCAATATGAAGCAGGGACAAATAGTTCAAGAAGCTGCAGCAGGGCCAGGAAACAAACAAAGAATCACAAGCAAGGAGGAACAGGAAAGGCAGGTATAAATAGACAGAGGGCGGGAGGTAGCTCCTTCTGGCCATGCCGTGATAGGCTCTCCCACTCCTAAGCCTGCCATCCTGAGTGGTGGAAGATGGAGTCAGTCTCACAGACAAAGAAGCAGGTGCAGACTGATTACCTATGGGCGTTGATACAGAAGCTGTGAATGGCAGATCCGGGATATTAATTGGTGTCATGGTTCGGCTTCAACTGCAAAGGGGAGACATTTCCTCAACCTGTTGCAGGAAAATTTTATGGGCCAGTTTGTGGAAGACCCGACTAGAGGTGAAGCTCTGTTGGATCTGGTCATTTCTAATAATGCAGATCTTGTTGGGAATGTCAATGTTCGTGAAAACCTCGGTAACAGTGATCACAATATAGTTACATTTTACCTATACTGTAAAAAACAAACGCAGGCTGGGAGGGCAAAAACATTTAATTTTAAGAAAGCCAATTTCCCCAGGATGAGGGCTGCAATTCAGGATATGGACTGGGAAGAACTAATGTCAAATAATGGAACAAATGATAAATGGGAGATTTTCAAATCTACTTTGAGTTATTATAGTGCAAAATTTATTCCTACAGGTAATAAGTATAAACGACTCAAATTAAACCCCACATGGCTTACACCTTCTGTGAAAGGGGCAATACATGACAAAAAAAGGGCATTTAAAAAATACAAATCTGAGGGTACAGCTGTAGCCTTTGTAAAATATAAAGAGCTTAATAAAATCTGTAAAAATGTAATAAAATTAGCAAAAATACAAAATGAAAGGCAGGTGGCCAAGGATAGTAAAACAAATCCTAAAAAATTCTTCAAGCATATAAATGCAAAAAAGCCAAGGTCTGAACATGTAGGACCCCTAGATAATGGTAATGGGGAGTTGATCACAGGGGATCAAGAGAAGGCAGAGTTACTAAATGGGTTCTTTAGCTCTGTATATACAACTGAAGAAAGAGCAGCTGATTTAGCCGGTGCCAGTGCTGTTAATATATCAGTTGATATACTGAATTGGATGAATGTAGAGATGGTCCAAGCTAAATTAAATAAAATAAATGTGCACAAGGCCCCGGGACCAGATGGGTTACACCCTAGAATTCTTAAAGAGCTTAGTTCAGTTATTTCTGTCCCCCTTTTCATAATATTCAGAGAATCTCTAGTGACTGGTATAGTGCCAAGGGACTGGCGCAGGGCAAATGTGGTGCCTATTTTCAAAAAGGGCTCTAGGTCTTCCCCGGGTAATTATAGACCAGTAAGCTTAACATCCATCGTGGGGAAAATGTTTGAGGGGCTATTGAGGGACTATATACAGGATTATAAAAAAAGGAGATTTTTGAAGCAGCACTAGTCCCGAGTATGGTGCGGTGCACGCTGTCAAGCCAGGCAAACCCACTCCAGCACGATGTATATCCAAAGAAGTAGTAGGACAACAGCACACGTCTTCAAATCATCAAAGTGGTTTTATTGTCAAGACATCCACAAACGACAAGCAACGTTTCGACCCATAGTGAGTGAAGGGTCTTTGTCAAGCCTAACATTATGTCTAAAAACATCGTTATAAATGGGTGAATACAAATGATCACATGGCCCATTCCAACCAGTGAACATCGTGAATCTGGTCTCCCAGGTGAAGCATACATTAGTCTTAATGACATACATCAAATAGTTATATAATCTTCAAAAACGTGCAAAACTACAATGTGTAATACATCTTTAATACATCATCATCAATAATATATCAATCATTGTTATTACAATAGAAAAGTGAAGGAGGAAAGTTCACCACACTCCAGGTTCCAGCTACGATCACAGAGTTCTACTGTGCATGCTCAGCAATCAATCATCTCTGCTGTGCAAAAAATAAAGACCAGCGTTCGATCAAAAATAGTGATCAAAGTATGTATAAATGTAAGACATCCTCAGTCATAACAGGAATCCATCATACTGCAGCTCCATATCTGTATATTTTGAGGCAAAATTAATTCAATAATTAAAAACGTCTTCACTCTGTATAAGTCACATGTGAACAGGGCAGACGGAGGGAGAAGGGATCAGGTTCATATTACTTCATGATATCAATCCCTAGAAGTTAAATATAAGACTTCCTCAGTCATAACAAGAATCCATCATACTGCAGCTCCATATCTGTATATTTTGAGGCAAAATTAATTCAATAATTAAAAACGCCTTCACTCTGTTTAAGTCACATGTGAACAGGGCAGACGGAGGGAGAAGGGATCAGGTTCATATTACTACATGATATCAATCCCTAGGAGTTAATGTCATCAAATACTATTTAGTGTTAAACCGCCTACATAAATCGGATCACCGAAGTGATTCAAAAACTTTCTAGGGAATGCTTGTAACTTCTGTCCGACAAATCATGTTGGACAATAATACCGCACGAAACACGAAATTTATATAATGATGATAAAAAAACCTTCATTCCGTGATGTTAAGTCACATGTGAACAGGGCAGACGGAAGGAGAAGGGATCAGGTTCATATTACTACATGATATCAATCACTAAAAGTTAGTGTCATCAAATACTCTTTAGTGTTAATTCGCCTACATAAATCGAATCACTCAAAGTGATTAAAAGACTTTCTAGGGAATGCTCGTAATATCTGTCCAACAAAACATGTCGGACACCTATACCGCACAGAACACGAGATTTATATAATGATGATAGAGCATCAACCATAGCCCACCCAATCAAAAAACCACTATACTCAAAAACATTGCATAAAAAATACAGATGGATGCCAACATGAAAGGAACCGCTATAATCTTCGTTCTGATCATAAATCCGCTGGCGTGTGGTGAATAAACCTCCATCACGAACATGCTCAAATCTGTAAGAAATATTCCAAAAATATCAAGACCCTCAGGAATACAAGACGATGCAAAAAATAGATGCTACACAATGTGTCAGAAATCACCCATCAAGTGTACAATATTAAAAAAAATGTTAAAAACAGCAATGGGATTTCAGAGTCCAGGAATTATCTTGTATTCTAGATTCAAACCTTTGGGGTATAGGGAATCTAACTCAAAGATCCAACGTAATTCTTTCTTTTTCAATAGCTTCTGTCTATCCCCTCCCCTCCTGAGTATCGGGACACAATCTATTACCCTAAATCTCAATTGATTTAACTGATGATTCTTTTCAATAAAATGCCTTGGTAATGGAAGTTCCATCATTTTCTTTCTGATTGTACTTTTATGCTTATTAATTCTCAATTTAATAGGCATAGTTGTCTCTCCTATGTAAATCAATGAACAAGGACATGTAATCATATATACAACGAAATCTGAATTGCACGTAAATCTGTGTCTGATATTAAAGACCCTCCCCGTATGTGGATGCTGAAAACTATTCCCTTTCACAATATTATTGCAATTGCAGCAATTCAGACAGGGAAAATTACCATTTTTGGGGGGGCAAAGTAGTAATTGTGTATTTTTCTTTCTACTACCCACGTCTGACTTAACCAGTGTGTCTCTGATATTCTTAGTCCTCCGATATGACATAATAGGTGGTATTCTCAACGTGTCAATCTCATTATGTCCCTTGGACACTATAGGCCAATTCTTTCGCAGAATATTACCTATGCGACCACTCAAATTGCCAAAAGTTGATATAAATGGTATACGTTCAACTTGTACACCCTTAATATTGGATTCCAAACTATTGTCTAGTCTATCCTTATGTTTCTGTACAAGTTTCCTAGGATAACCTCTCTTCGTAAATTTATTACACATCTGAGTCAACCTAATTTGTTTCTGTGTAGTATCTGACACAATCCTATCAACCCTCAATAATTGACTCCATGGTAACGACTCAATCATGTGTCTAGGATGGTTACTACTATATAAAAGGAGATTATTTCTGTCTGTGGGTTTCACAAATAAATCTGTGGAAAATACTCCGTCTTTCCATTGTACCAAAGTGTCCAAAAATTGTAATTCTCGATCAGAACAAACCATGGTAAATTGAAGAGCTGGAATATGTGTGTTAAGTTCTAACAAAAACTGATCAAGACCCAACCTATCACCTTCCCATATGACAAAAATGTCATCAATAAATCTCCACCAGCAGCGGATGTGACCCATATGGGGAGAGGTGTAGACATACTCATCCTCAAAGGTGGACATAAAGATGTTCGCGTACGTTGGGGCCACGTTGGACCCCATCGCCGTCCCCCTTAGCTGTAAATAGAACTGGTCACCAAAGAGAAAATAATTCTTCCTTAGTACCAGCTCCAACAGCTGGAGGATGAAGCGTCTACACCCTGGGTCACATCCGGTGCTGGCGAGACATTTCTCTATTGCCCTTAAACCTCTATTGTGTTCAATGCTAGTATATAGAGATACAATATCAAATGATACAAGTAATACAGGACCACTGGCCTCAATCAGTTGTAATTTATGTAAAAAATCTGTTGTATCTTTAATGTAAGAGATTTTTGTGAATCTTAGGTAGTGTATATAATATCGGAGTTTCTGAAGGTGGAGGAACCAATTACTCCGATATTATATACACTACCTAAGATTCACAAAAATCTCCATGCCCCCCCAGGCAGACCAATTGTGTCGGGGAGGGGTTCAATTTTTAATAATATTGCAATCTTCCTTGATAAAATCCTGAGAGAACATGTTTTGAAGGCCTCGTCTTACATTAAAGATACAACAGATTTTTTACATAAATTACAACTGATTGAGGCCAGTGGTCCTGTATTACTTGTATCATTTGATATTGTATCTCTATATACTAGCATTGAACACAATAGAGGTTTAAGGGCAATAGAGAAATGCCTCGCCAGCACCGGATGTGACCCAGGGTGTAGACGCTTCATCCTCCAGCTGTTGGAGCTGGTACTAAGGAAGAATTATTTTCTCTTTGGTGACCAGTTCTATTTACAGCTAAGGGGGACGGCGATGGGGTCCAACGTGGCCCCAACGTACGCGAACATCTTTATGTCCACCTTTGAGGATGAGTATGTCTACACCTCTCCCCATATGGGTCACATCCGCTGCTGGTGGAGATTTATTGATGACATTTTTGTCATATGGGAAGGTGATAGGTTGGGTCTTGATCAGTTTTTGTTAGAACTTAACACACATATTCCAGCTCTTCAATTTACCATGGTTTGTTCTGATCGAGAATTACAATTTTTGGACACTTTGGTACAATGGAAAGACGGAGTATTTTCCACAGATTTATTTGTGAAACCCACAGACAGAAATAATCTCCTTTTATATAGTAGTAACCATCCTAGACACATGATTGAGTCGTTACCATGGAGTCAATTATTGAGGGTTGATAGGATTGTGTCAGATACTACACAGAAACAAATTAGGTTGACTCAGATGTGTAATAAATTTACGAAGAGAGGTTATCCTAGGAAACTTGTACAGAAACATAAGGATAGACTAGACAATAGTTTGGAATCCAATATTAAGGGTGTACAAGTTGAACGTATACCATTTATATCAACTTTTGGCAATTTGAGTGGTCGCATAGGTAATATTCTGCGAAAGAATTGGCCTATAGTGTCCAAGGGACATAATGAGATTGACACGTTGAGAATACCACCTATTATGTCATATCGGAGGACTAAGAATATCAGAGACACACTGGTTAAGTCAGACGTGGGTAGTAGAAAGAAAAATACACAATTACTACTTTGCCCCCCCAAAAATGGTAATTTTCCCTGTCTGAATTGCTGCAATTGCAATAATATTGTGAAAGGGAATAGTTTTCAGCATCCACATACGGGGAGGGTCTTTAATATCAGACACAGATTTACGTGCAATTCAGATTTCGTTGTATATATGATTACATGTCCTTGTTCATTGATTTACATAGGAGAGACAACTATGCCTATTAAATTGAGAATTAATAAGCATAAAAGTACAATCAGAAAGAAAATGATGGAACTTCCATTACCAAGGCATTTTATTGAAAAGAATCATCAGTTAAATCAATTGAGATTTAGGGTAATAGATTGTGTCCCGATACTCAGGAGGGGAGGGGATAGACAGAAGCTATTGAAAAAGAAAGAATTACGTTGGATCTTTGAGTTAGATTCCCTATACCCCAAAGGTTTGAATCTAGAATACAAGATAATTCCTGGACTCTGAAATCCCATTGCTGTTTTTAACATTTTTTTAATATTGTACACTTGATGGGTGATTTCTGACACATTGTGTAGCATCTATTTTTTGCATCGTCTTGTATTCCTGAGGGTCTTGATATTTTTGGAATATTTCTTACAGATTTGAGCATGTTCGTGATGGAGGTTTATTCACCACACGCCAGCGGATTTATGATCAGAACGAAGATTATAGCGGTTCCTTTCATGTTGGCATCCATCTGTATTTTTTATGCAATGTTTTTGAGTATAGTGGTTTTTTGATTGGGTGGGCTATGGTTGATGCTCTATCATCATTATATAAATCTCGTGTTCTGTGCGGTATAGGTGTCCGACATGATTTGTTGGACAGATATTACGAGCATTCCCTAGAAAGTCTTTTAATCACTTTGAGTGATTCGATTTATGTAGGCGAATTAACACTAAAGAGTATTTGATGACACTAACTTTTAGTGATTGATATCATGTAGTAATATGAACCTGATCCCTTCTCCTTCCGTCTGCCCTGTTCACATGTGACTTAACATCACGGAATGAAGGTTTTTTTATCATCATTATATAAATTTCGTGT